>NC_057811.1:84048317-84247234 GCF_018294505.1 Triticum aestivum
CGGCTACCAGATCTCCACCTGCACCTAGCAACATTATTACAGAAACACACTGTTCCAGCACGTAACCCGGCCAAAGAGAAGGAAGACGGTACTACTTCTTGGCCGCGCCCAGCACCCGGCAGCGGTACTCGCCAAGCGCCCAGATAGGGAAGATGTTCCGATACTGGGAGTAGCTGATCATGCAGTTCTTGTTGAAGACTCCCATGATCTCCTGTTAAATGCGGCAAAAAACAAATTTAGATGATATAACGCTTGAGCTTCCCTAGTACTGTATCAAATATCATGCAAAAAGACAAGCAATTCCTACCTATTCAATGGCATGTTTTAGACTGTCCAAAAAGACATGCAAAAAGGTCACAAGTATTGTTGCAAGATTCTGGTGGGGAGGTGACGACAAGAAAAAGGAAATGCATTGGAAAAAGTGGCAGGACATAGGTATCCCAAAATGTGAGGGGGGAATGGGCTTTAGAGATTTTGGCCTAGTTAATCAAGCCATGTTGGCTAAACAAGGGTGGAGGCTATTGACCAACCCTGACTCGCTTTGTGCAAAGGTGCGCTCAAAGGCAGATATAATCATGATTCAGATTTCTTGGCAGCAACAAAAAAGAGGAACTCCTCTCATACTTGGAGGGCAATTCTACATGGAAGAGAATCCCTGAAACTAGGGCTGATTAAACATGTGGGGGATGGTGCTAGTGTTAACATATGGGAGGACCCTTAAATACCCTCTATGGCTATCGTCCAATTATTCAGTTACCAGGGGATACAGTCACTAAGGTGGAGGAGCTTATTGATCTTGAGAATAATAGTTTGGATCTTATTGTCTTGGAAGAGAACTTTGCAGCACCTGATGTTCAGGCTATTGCTAAAACACCAATAGGTAACTGGGGTGAAGATTGCTGGGCCTGGGCGTTGGTGAGGAATGCTAATTTTTCTGTTCGGTCGGTGTATAAAATTCTGAGCACAAGTATGACACATTCCTATGAACCGTCTTCTTCAGGCACGGCAGGAAATGTCTTCTGGAACAAATTATGGAAACTGTCGGTACACCAAGAGTCAGGAATTTTTGGTGGAGAGTTATAAGAGGATTTGTGACATGTAAATCTGTTCTGCTCACCAGACACATAGAAAAAATCCCATTCTGCGACCTATGTTGCAAGGAGGAAACTATAACCCATGCTCTGTTCGAATGCACTTGGGCGAGACTCTTCTGGAAGGAGATGAAGACCATGGTGCATATAAAAATCCCAGTGCTACATCGTGCCTGAAGAAAACTGGGATCAGACCAATTTGTATGCATTGTATTGTGTGGCTGCTGGGAGGTTTGGTCTGAAAGGAATGCTCGTACTCACGGCGAGAAGGGCCGATCAGTTCAAGCTTCTGTTCGGTGGGCACTTGGTAATGCCGTTGATTTACAACAGCAGGTGAAGTTACTCGCCCTGCGGTAACAGGGAGGAAGCTTGCTGGCAAGCACCGGAACAAGGGACACTGAAAATCAATGTGGATGTGGCATTTCTTGAGCAGGCAGGCTGTGGAAGCACAGGGCTGGTGGTCCAAGATTCAGAGGGCAACCTAATTCGAGCGCAGGCCTTCTGGTATCAATTTGCATCAGGTGCTCAAACTATGGAGCTATACACTATCCAGGACGGGATTCAACTAGCCAAAGAATGGGCTACTCCAGGATATGTGTTGAAATTGATGCTAAAGAGATGGTTAAGATGTACAACTCTGGATTTTCAGACAGAGCAGCGGATGCAGCTGTTTGCCATGAAATCAAAGAGCTTTTGGGAGGGTTTATGAGCTAATGTCTGGTGTTTGTGCAAAGGGAAGCCAATGAAGCGGCCCACCGGTGTGCAAAGCAAGCCACAGAAGAGAGGAAATGTTTGTGGATTAATTATATGCCTTCTTTCTTAGTTGGTTGTATTCAGCTACCGTGTAATCCTCCTAACTGAGTAATAAAGCTCTTGATTCGCAAAAGAAAAGGTTTTCTCTGGTCAAATAGTAGTTACATTTCGCTGCACTGGTTTGAACTGCCTTCACATGCACAGCTGTGTTTATTACTAAAATGTTTTCCTTTGGATCTAGAGAAAATTTGTATGTTGAGAAACCATGAGATGGTGGTAAAGCATTTATGACTTACTTGCTGAGGAAATTCCCCATCCTCTGATTGTAAGTTTATCAAAACCTTCGCTGCTCGATGCAGAGGCGTCGGGTCTCTCTCAGCCTGTACCCAAACGAGATTTTAAGAACCATCGTGAATGAAGACATCATATGGTACTACCACAATCCACAGGTAACTGTAAACACACCTGTCCTGCGTCAATTAGAGTCAGCATGGCCCAGCCAGTGTTGACAGCATGAGTATGCTTCCCTTCAAGATTGGTGTAAACCTAATTGAATGGAAGTCAAAACATGATTATTGGTTAGTAAAAATTTCTTATGGTCCCCAGGAAGATGATGTGCATCTAAAGATCAAGATGCAAGAATACCATGCTTTACAGGGCATGCAGTCCTGAACGGTGAAAGCAGGAAAAAGAGCAAATGACTCTTTAGAAGAAAAGGAGAGTTTTATATCAAGTTGTTGTCCATTACGTTGACTCATATGTAACAATATTAACATTAATTCTAATAGACTGACATACAATATTTATCACATCACACTGACGATGAAGATTGGAATATAGAGATGCAATCCAGTATTCCAGTAAACAAGATTGCAAGTACATTCAAAACTAGGTAGAAATGAATCTACCTGATCTTGAGATGACAGATAGCTTTCTCCCCAGCCACCGAAAGGAAGCTCTTTTGACATCAGAAAGTCACATGCCTTTCTGATTGCAGGACTGCTCTTGAAGGTTCTACCTGCAGCTAGTAGCCCCTTCACTCCGAACCATGTGCCATAGGTGAAGCACACAGCCCAAGAGCCATACCTGTAGGAAAACAGATATAGAACGACGCAGTGTTATATGCATGTATTACTTGTATTCTTCTACATGGTGTCTGAAAACTAACCATGAACCATCTTTTCTTTGGATGCTCTCAATGTAACTAGCAGCTTTGTTGATACAGTTATCTACATCTTTCCTGCGGTGCCCAGGATAGAGCTTTTTAAATGATGTCAGGGCCTGAATTGCGGCTGAGGTACATTCCACATACCTGACACCAATTGAGTATTTAAAAAAATTCAGTTTGTCTCTCTATGGCAAGCAGCATAAAAATTGACAAGTTATTGCATCTTACGGGTAATCAATCACAATATCTCCGAATGTCTCGGCAGGGTTGATAAGCTGAACAGTTTAACAAACAATCAGATGGAAGAATTTTCGTAAATCAATAAGATTATATGACTAATGATTGGTTGTAGTTTTCAAACAAAGGAAACATCGGTCCAGTAAACCTGTATTAATTCAATATGAATTTTTTAATGGATGTACCTGTCCTCTTTGACTTGATATTTAATGATTCAAATTAGGCAATTACCTCATGAAGCACGCAACTTAAGAGCAACCTCCTAGTTGTAATGGTAGCACAACAACAAACAAATGAGGCAGGTACATACCTCAAGCCAGGCATAAGACCTTTGGAGTTCATATGTTGCGAAGCCACCATTTTCATTCTGTAAAGATTAAAACAAATTTGTTAAAACGGCACATCTCAAAATAATGTTTTACATATAATGCAAAAAAATACATAGAAGAGACTTTGAAATACAGGTTTCTTCCTTTTGAAGGAGTCTAGTCCACAACAGTTTTATATATGTTACCCCTGGGGCAATAATCTGGTGAAGCAACCAGGGCAACCAAAATTTTCAAAGCAAAGTCCAATTTGCAGCTACACTGCTCCACTTTGGTTTTGATGTGAATACAGCAAGGGAGAGCCCTGGTGTTCAGTAAATAACACCACTTCACTAATACAGTATTGCCTTATGATCTGTGCAATTTAGCAGAAGATAGAAACACTACTCGATATTAATCAACAGCTTAGCAGTACTTATCCTGAAGGCCGAAAGCACTTGCAGATAAAATACCTTGTGTGATATAACCTAACTGCAGCTTTGTAAAATATCAAAAGTTTACCATTTCACAGTAATGTACTGATAGCAAAAAAGCACTTGCAGATAGAATTATCCTATATGACAAAACCTATGTGATGCTTTATAGTATATACTAGCAACCGTCCACATGCAATGCACATTTCTTGCCATATATGTTACAAAAATAGGGCATACCCAGTGCTGAAAGCTCCCAGAAAAGGTGGGAAGTGGGGAAGGGAATTTCTAGACAGCCTTACCCTCGCATAATAGTTCTGCAGGGAATTTCTTGCCATATATATTGCATAGAATAAAATATATCCACATATGTAGAAACCCAAATTTATAATGTAAGTGTACTCAGTATTGAAATTATTTTTCACCATGTAAATTACTCAAATGAAGAAAGACTAAGCTCTAACCATACACTAAATGGTAAGCTATAAACGTACAACTAAAATAGACGATCCATTATTATTTATGAACTGTCGATCAAATAGACCATTATTAGAGGAGAGAATACAGGGTAAGGTTCCAAGTAAAATTCTCAACCCTTGGATCTGCGAGATAAAGATCATAAATATTAAGAATGGCTAAGATTGTTTGGATCAAACTCTAACTCATACTTTTCATATTTGCATAGATATAGATATATAAAAAAGTAACAATTCACTACTCCTAGACTGAGTGCTCACATGACATGAGAGAGATATATGGACCCTCTTCTAGGCAAACTGATACAATAGTTACAACTAACACAATCTAAAGGTTTGAATGCATTTACCATCCAAGACATCAAACAATTGACAGCATCATATAGTCTGTTAACTTCCACCGATTCGCCCACAATTTCTGGAGAAATCTTTGATAGCAATAATGAGGCCTGAAGGTAAAAGAAAATTCAACAATTAAACTATTTAAAACAAATGGTTATGCATATGAGAACTTGGCAGTTGACAAAACATACCAGCAGCTAAAAACCAGTGAACAAAACCAGATCTTATACATATGAGAGCTAGAATGATTCTTATTCCGTATGGTGCAAGAATAAAATTTCCTAGATTTCAAACAGGACAAAGTTTTAACTTCAAAGGTAGCTCCTTGTTGCTAACACTGACGGCCTAATTCACCTTTAGTCCTTCTGCAGTGCAATCTGATATAGGCCAACCATGATCAGCTGTAGAAAAGGGCCATGCACCTTTAGATATGTGACGGTACCAGTAACTCAGATCTCCAGGGCAGTCATCAACAACCTTTCGTATAATAGCAACAGGTAAGTACTAAGTACTGAAATGTACTTAAACGTTTCTTTTTTGCGGAGTAAAATGCACTTCAAGTGTTGACTGGTAAACAAACAGCCATGTGACATGTACCTGAGAGTTCTTAATAAAATCATGTGCCAGCTTAAGAGTGGGAGCAAACTCTTCAATGAGGTCAGTGGCCGCAATAGCTTGAACTGCAAAAGCTGTGTCCCAGAGCTGGCTGCCATTATAACCCTACAGTGGACAGAAATTGGATCGATTATAATCAAAGAGAAAGAAAAGCTAATGATGGACGGGTATAAGCAGGAAATCCGGTTACTAACCGAGTAAAAAAAAACAACTTTCCAGTTCCATGTAAAGACAGTAAGACATAGACAAATAGCTGTCTCTTATTGTAGCAGCTGCCTTAGTGAAAAGTAAATGAATGAAGTAAATAAAAACTCATTACCTGCATCTTCATGCCATCTTCAGCAACCCATAAGTAATCATATATTCTTGGAATGTGTAGCTTGAATGCTTCTGAGTTTGGATCTTCAATCCAGCAAGCAAGCATATTTAATACCTGCACATAAATTTATTCAATAATCAGTTGAACAGTATGATTATCTTTTTTGAGAAATATATTAAACTTATCTAGACATTATTAAGGTTTAAACTCCTGGTATGTAAGTTCACAAGCTTTGAACAAGAAATCATAGAATATGAGGATTCTTTCTCCACTAAATCAGCAAGATAGGGAGAAGTGCACAAAATGAACATATGTCCCAAACTAAAGAAATCATCATATATATTAAGGCACTAAGAACAATTTCCGATTTGAAAATATTATGAATTGGAGCAAAAATGAAATAAACCCCTGTAAAGCTTCACAAACCATTCAAATAATGCTTGCTTGTAACTTTTGTGCGCTTTACAGAGGATTATGGTTTAGCATTACTGAACACTATGGTTTGCCTTAGGGGACACTAGCTTGGCATAGAGGATACTGTCCACAAGTCCTTCAGCCCTTGTGACATAGAAGTGTACATGTTTTAAAACCAAAGGGCAAACCCGCAATATATAATCGTGGGATATGGTATTACATGAAGTAAGAATAGGTGAACTTGCTGCTGCAATTGTGGTCAATTACAAGGCTGTAGAGAGACTTTAGTTCTCACATGCGATTTGGGCACAGGTAATGCTACAGTACAGTGGCTGGACAATCAGGCCAGCAAAACCAGAAAGTTTAAAGAGGCATGCATGAAATAAAGCACTGCAGTTATTATCTCTGCATCTTACAGGACGAAAGGATCATCCTGATGCTTGAAGCAAGAAAAAGACAAAAGGCAGATCAGCAGGCAAGCATATTCTTCAGATTACCTTGTTCACAGGACCAATGCAAATGTATCGAGTGTTCTCATCTTCATAATGAACATGCTGCATGACATGGTTCAAAGATTTCTCTCTCAGTTTGTTCCCAGGCCAGTGCATCATAACAGGTTCAACAAATTTATGGAGAGTGGCCCATAAGATATCTTGTATGAGTGGATGTGGGTAGTACAGATCTTCCTACAATAAAGCACAAGAAAAAACCTTCAAAGAACAATCTTAATCATTAGATCCTAAATAGACATCATGCAGATAAAGAAAGATAAATAGGGCAGCTTAGGCTTCTATAAATTTCAAAGATTAATTATAAATCTATAATCACTTATCCTTCCGCTAAGACCAGTAATCTATAATCTATTCTTTGAAGGAAAAGGGAATTCTCTCAATGTTGAAGATGCTGTTGATTGTGAACCCATATAGGCTATTTGTAAAGAGGAATGGGAAAAAAATCACGGAAAACCGGGCTATTATACAATACTTACTATCTTATGTAACACAGCGGGATTATTTCGCTACTATGTTTACACAAGCAATAACGGTAAATGCACCAGAATTCTTGGAGAATATTCAAATACCAGAAAGAGCCAGCTACATTAAGATAATTATTATGTTACTTGAGTCTGCAATTATGAAGCAAGCACGAATGAGAGGGAACCGTGCTCTTCAGGCGGCTATGGTATCCCAATCTATTGTGTTTCAGATATTATCACCTATTGAATCATGAGTTATAAGTAGCACAACAAAACGTTTTGACCACATTCACATGGAAGATGCACCGCAATCAGTCTTTCTCCTGCACCAGGCAGTGTACGATAGCAACTTACAAGCATGAAAATCTGGGAATACAAGGCAATCCCCATCAAACTTGTAGGCTGCTTATATCAAAGCCTCCGAACCAAGGACTAGTAAACTATTCAGTGGTACAACGAATATTTCTGAAACTGTATTTCACATTCATGGCCCATACTGCTATTCAAATCGAAATGGCTATGTCAACTCATTATGTTGGCAATGGGACTTCTTAAAGACCCTGTACTTTGGCAATGAGGTTCCTTAAAGACTTTGTACCTTGGCTATGGGTCATCTTAAAGACTCTTTCCTAGAGTGAGGACCACATTGGCACAAGTAGATCTACTTAGGATTTTTTCCATTAACTCTGGCTCATCATGGCCCATAAGAAATTTGGCTCGCACACATCAACATCACTAAGAAAGATTGAGATAAGCAAAAACCTTAGCACAGAGATTGCGAGCACTGTCCCAATCAACCTCGCTGTAGGGGACTTTGAAGAGTTCATTTCTTAGTTCCAATATAATTGGTGTAATTCGGCCGACAAACCTCTTTCCATAAACGTAGCACATGGGTAGATACACCATTCTGCAGTGACACCACATTCGACCTGCACGATAGCGTCAGGCATATCAGCAAGACATAACCAACATGGAAGATCAAAGCAATTAATGCTGACATAGTGCAAAAAAGAACCTGGGTGGACTGGCAGGCAATACGGCAACATCCATGTTTCCGGTGGCAGTGGATTGTTACCAGACCAATCAAATACACCAAGTACCTTAAATAAGTCAGGGAATTAGGAGGAATTCCTTAGGCCATAGTCAGACTGTGCAAAATGGAAGCAGCCTTCATAGAGAGGAAAAAATGTTAATTCCATACCGCGAGCCAAAACTTTCCCCATGATGTTATATAAGTTGCTCCCCCATGGTCTAAAATCCAGTTTCGACCTTTCTCCATAGCTCCATCTCCACTATCTGGTCCCTCACCAAGCAATCTCAAAGAAACATAGGTCAAGGCTGAGCCAAACATGGTGCTTGGACCCTCAATGTGTAATCCCCAACCTCCATCTTCATTCTACACACAATCGCCAAAAAATTATTTACTTTATCCACTGTGAGATGGCACAGTTGGCAAATAGATCCTTGCCTGATGATTATAGAGATATCGACGGATCTCCTTTTGATGTTCTGATGATAAAACAGTGTTCAGTGCTCCAGTAACATGTAGCATTATAAGCTGAATAGAAGATAAAATGCAGTGAGTAAGTTTCCATATGACATAAACAAGTTTTTAAATGAAATGTCAAACCAGGGGAAGTACCAATCCTGGCATAAGGAACATAGGACCCCCATAATCCCCAGGCCAGTGTCCATCGTGTGCCTGGAGAGTAGAAAAAGTGCTGAGCGCCCTTCTCAAAGTGGTCGACACAGCTTCCTCCGTGACATCTTCATTCTCCCCCAGCTTGATAGCAGGAAGATCCAACTTAAGTGGATTTTCTTTTGCAAGCTGCAGTACATACAAGAGAACAAACGCTTTAGAAGCTACGGAGATATTCCAAAGCAAAAAAACACCCTAGTTTTAGTAGCACAAAGAATCCACAGGCAAGTTGAACTGAAGTGGTAGAACAAAAAGGAAAAGACTCAGGAAAATATCACTACTCCAGCATCAAGAATTGGTCTGCCCTCTTGCTAAATACTGTTAGAGCACTATGAATTGTGCTTCTGGTCTTAACTCTTAACCCAGTCCCGAAAAGTATTGACCATCTCTGTGGTAATTGGGTTAAAAACCTTTTAACCTGAAGGTAAGGGAAATGACTCTAGTGGAGATAACAGCAAGTCAGCAATACAGTGCCCTTCCTTTAACGCACGCAACAAAAGCATGTTCTCAATCAACATCATAGACCTTCTGACCCCAAATGCTGTTATAAATATCGATAGCTACGGTTCAGCTGAACATTGCATTGCATTGCTTAAATCAAGTCTGCTACAGGATACACTCTCCTCGCTTGCTCTGCTCTTTGGTTGCTTGATAAAAACACAGGTGTAATACACCTGGAAATTCCGTGGTTTATATGAACGGAAAGAAAGAACTGCAGGCGTCATGCGTCCCGTTCAGAGAACAAAATGCCCAGCGTCAGCCAGCACACTTGCCGATCGCGTGCACTGTGTGCTTCCGGTGGGCATTAAAAGCTGAAGTAGGAGCAGTTGGCAACGGGAAAGCGGGGCCGTGCCCGTGCCCATCCAGAGCGTGGCGCTTGCGTCTCAGATATTCATAGTATATACGTATGCAAGATCGGATCCCAGCATACTCGCTGCGCATTAAAACCTTTGCCAAGTGGTGTAGGAGAGACTAGACAGTCTGATGCTGCAATCTTCCTTTGCTTAGAAAGGTTGCGGCATACTGTAGTCTCGCTGCGCATTAAAATCGTTTTGAAATGTAAGGTGGCTCGCTGGCAGCTACCTTCTGGCGCGGCTGCCGGCTCGTACCAGTACGCGGCGACTAGTCGTTGGATGTGGCAGGCGGCATCATCCAGGTGACAAAAAATGTAGCTACGGTAGGGGGAAAAAACTGTGGGGCTTCGCCATCGCGGAGCCACCCGGAATTCGAAATCGTGGCATGCAGGGCAGGGCAGCGGCGACCGAGGGGGAGGGGCGGGAGGGGGGCATTCGGTTCGTGGGGTTACCTGGATGCGCATGGGGAGGTCGGCGCTGTGCTTGAGCTGGTGGCGGCGCGCGGCGAACTCCCGGCGCGCGGCGTCGACGGCGGCGAGGGCGTCGGGGTCGTCGGCGGCGGCGTCGAACTCCCAGACCTGGCGGCCGACGTGCGCGTTCTTGGTGCGCAGCCACGGGTCGGCCCCGCCCTCCGCGATCTTCAGCCGCCACATCCCTCCGGCCCCGGCGAGCCTCCCCGGCGACCAACCGAACAGTACTGCACGACCACCGCCGGCACTGGCAGCAGGAGGAGCAGAGGACGAGGGCGGAGCAGGACAAATGGGCAATGGCGAGATCTGCCGGCCCGATCCGGCGAAGAATTAGATAATGGGGGTTTCGGATCGCGCGGGGCGGGGCTGGAGCGGGGTTTGGACGGGAGCGCGCGCGCGGTGCGGCGACGTGGCGTGGGACGTCTCTCGCCCCCTCGACTCTATCTCTCTCGGCAGTGGCTTTTTGGCTCAACGCCTGCAGGCTCTCTGACCCGCTCGTGGAGGGGAGAGGGGAGGGGGGTTGGGGTTTTGTGGGGGCAGGTGGTGGGGCGTGATAGGTGTCAGCGTTCTAATAGTACCGTGATGCCGTCCGATCTGTTCCCCGTCGACGACGTCCAACCAGCACCACTAGTTCGTTCTCTCCATTTTCTTTTGTGCGGGAACACGTCACTGCCCATCCTCTGGTTACTTAACCAAAACCACTCCATCGGTCGGACGGCGAGTTAAAATCCAGGTAACCACCACATTCGCGATGCGGTTAGCATAAAACTACGTACTACTCCTACCACTTTAGAGATCGTTGCACTTTGCGCCACGCCGAATTTTTTACGGTGGCAAAAAACACTACGCCGTTTTTTCAACATAATTTGACGTGTCCAAGCACTCGCATGGGTGGCGGCGCACCTAACGCTCGTCCGACCAACACTGTCGGAACCAGTTTCCCTAAAGGGAAACGGACGACCAACTCACTCTCTCGACCAGCTCACTCCCTCGCTCCCTCTCACGCCCCTCTTGATCTCTCTCCCATGTGCGCCGCCGACGCCGCTCACTCTCACCGTCAGCTCGCAATGTCGTTCTGAAAAGACGGGAAGGAGAGCTGTGAGAATGAATTGAGCTACACCGACATGGACATGAATCTGTGGGTAAGATTTTCCATTGGTTTGGGTTTGGGTTAGGGTTTGGATTTGTGCTGTTACCATCTTTGATTTAAGCTAAGTTGACCAAGCAGGAAAACCCTGAGACCACTATTGATGTTTCCTTCTGTGGATGAGTGGCTCATCCGGTCATGAATGCAAGCTTCATCACTTTAGGGCCTAGAAATGCGTTGCCTTTTATAGCATAGACATTGGGAAGAGATTTTATGGCTGCGTTAAGCACATAATGTGTTGTAGATGTTGAATTGCAAAGTAGACAACTGAAATCAGCCATATACTGAATCTTGTAGTTGCTGGCTTGCAAAGTTCTTAACTGAACTTAGCCATGTACTGAATGTTGTAGTTGATGACTTGCAATGTGCCTAACTAAATATACATATACTATATGTTGCATTTTCTCACTTGCAAAGTACTTAACTGTAGGGATGAACTGGGTAGGGTATGGGTGGATAAAACCTCCTTTTGCCCAAACCCATACCTGTTGGGAATCGTAGCATAATTTTAAAATTTTCCTACGCTCACCAAGATGCATCTATGGAGTATACTAGCAACGAGGGGAAAAGAGTGCATCTACATACCCTTGTAGATCACGAGCGGAAGCGTTCCAATGAACGTGGATGACGGAGTCGTACTCGCCGTGATCCAAATCACCGATGACCGAGTGCCGAACGGACGGCACCTCCGCGTTCAACACACGTACGGTGCAGCGACGTCTCCTCCTTCTTGATCCAGCAAGGGGGAAGGAGAGGTTAATGGAGATCCAGTAGCACGACGGCGTGGTGGTGGATGTAGCGGGTCTCGGCAGGGCTTCATCGAGCTTCTGCGAGAGGGAGAGGTGTAGCAGGGGAGGAGGGAGGCGCCCAAGGCTGAGATATTGCTGCCCTCCCTCCCCCCCATTTATATAGGCCCCCTGGGAGGGGGGGCGCTGGCCAAACCCCATCTAGGGTGGGGGGCGGCGGCCAAGGGGGTGCCTTGCCCCCCAAGGCAAGTGGGAAGCCCCCCCACCCTAGGGTTTCCAACCCTAGGCGCATGGGGGAGGCCCATGGAGGGCGCCCAGCCCACTAGGGGCTGGTTCCCTTCCCACTTCAGCCCATGGGGCCCTCCGGGATAGGTGGCCCCACCCGGTGGACCCCCGGGACCCTTCCTGTGGTCCCGGTACAATACCGGTAACCCCCGAAACTTTCCCGGTGGCCGAAACTTGACTTCCTATATATAATTCTTCACCTCCGGACCATTCCGGAACTCCTCGTGACGTCCGGGATCTCATTCGGGACTTCGAACAACTTTCGGGTTTCCGCATACACATATCTCTACAACCCTAGCGTCACCGAACCTTAAGTGTGTAGACCCTACGGGTTCGGGAGACATGCAGACATGACTGAGACGCCTCTCCGGTCAATAACCAACAGCGGGATCTGGATACCCATGTTGGCTCCCACATGTTCCACGATGATCTCATCGGATGAACCACGGTGTCGAGGATTCAATCAATCCCGTATGCAATTCCCTTTGTTAATCGGTATGTTACTTGCCCGAGATTCGATCGTCGGTATCCCAATACCTTGCTCAATCTCGTTACCGGCAAGTCTCTTTACTCGTACCGCAATGCATGATCCCGTGACTAACGCCTTAGTCACATTGAGCTCATTATGATGATGCACTACCGAGTGGGCCCAGAGATACCTCTCCGTCACACGGAGTGACAAATCCCAGTCTCGATCCGTGCCAACCCAACAGACACTTTCGGAGATACCCGTAGTGCACCTTTATAGTCACCCAGTTACGTTGTGACGTTTGGCACACGCAAAGCACTCCTATGGTATCCGGGAGTTGCACGATCTCATGGTCTAAGGAAAAGATACTTGACATTGGAAAAGCTCTAGCAAACGAAACTACACGATCTTTTATGCTATGCTTAGGATTGTGTCTTGTCCATCACATCATTCTCCTAATGATGTGATCCCGTTATCAATGACATCCAATGTCCATAGTCAGGAAACCATGACTATCTGTTGATCAACGAGCTAGTTAACTAGAGGCTTACTAGGGACACGTTGTGGTCTATGCATTCACACATGTATTACGATTTTCGGACAATACAATTATAGCATGAACAATAGACGATTATCATGAACAAAGAAATATAATAATAACCATTTATTATTGCCTCTAGGGCATATTTCCAACAGTCTCCCACTTGCACTAGAGTCAATAATCTAGTTACATTGTGATGAATCGAACACCCATTGCGTCCTGGTGTTGATCATGTTTTGCTCTAGGGAGAGGTTTAGTCAACGGATCTGCTACATTCAGGTCCGTATGTACTTTACAAATATCTATGTCTCCATTTTGAACACTTTCACGAATGGAGTTGAAGCGACGCTTGATATGCCTGGTCTTCCTGTGAAACCTGGGCTCCTTCGCAAGGGCAATAGCTCCAGTGTTGTCACAGAAGAGAGTCATCGGGCCCGACGCATTGGGAATCACCCCTAGGTCGGTAATGAACTCCTTCATCCAGACTGCTTCCTGTGCTGCCTCCGAGGCTGCCATGTACTCCGCTTCACATGTAGATCCTGCCACGACGCTTTGCTTGCAACTGCACCAGCTTACTGCTCCTCCATTCAAAATATACACGTATCCGGTTTGTGACTTCGAGTCATCCAGATCTATGTTGAAGCTAGCGTCGACGTAACCCTTTACGACGAGCTCTTCGTCACCTCCATAAACGAGAAACATATCCTTAGTCCTCTTTAGGTACTTCAGGATATTCTTGACCGCTGTCCAGTGTTCCATGCCGGGATTACTTTGGTACCTTCCTACCAAACTTACGGCAAGGTTTACATCAGGTCTGGTACACAGCATGGCATACATAATAGACCCTATGGCCGAGGCATAGGGGATGACACTCATCTTTTCTCTATCTTCTGCCGTGGTCGGGCATTGAGCCGTGCTCAATTGCACACCTTGCAATACAGGCAAGAACCCCTTCTTGGACTGATCCATATTGAACTTCTTCAATATCTTGTCAAGGTATGTACTCTGTGAAAGACCAATGAGGCGTCTCGATCTATCTCTATAGATCTTGACGCCTAATATATAAGCAGCTTCTCCAAGGTCCTTCATTGAAAAACACTTATTCAAATAGGCCTTTATACTTTCCAAGAATTCTATATCATTTCCCATCAATAGTATGTCATCCACATATAATATGAGAAATGCTACAGAGCTCCCACTCACTTTCTTGTAAACACAGGCTTCTCCATAAGTGTGTGTAAACCCAAACGCTTTGATCATCTCATCAAAGCGAATGTTCCAACTCCGAGATGCTTGCACCAGCCCATAGATTGAGCGCTGGAGCTTGCATACTTTGTTAGCATTCTTAGGATCGACAAAACCTTCCGGCTGCATCATATACAACTCTTCCTTAAGGAATGCCGTTTTGACGTCCATCTGCCATATCTCATAATCATAGTATGCGGCAATTGCTAACATGATTCGGACGGACTTCAGCTTCGCTACGGGTGAGAAAGTCTCATCGTAGTCAACCCCTTGAACTTGTCGATAACCCTTAGCGACAAGTCGAGCTTTGTAGATGGTCACATTACCATCCGCGTCCGTCTTCTTCTTAAAGATCCATTTGTTTTCTATGGCTCGCCGATCATCGGGCAAGTCAGTCAAAGTCCATACTTCGTTTTCATACATGGATCCTATCTCGGATTTCATGGCTTCTAGCCATTTGTCGGAATCCGGGCCCGCCATCGCTTCTTCATAGTTCAAAGGTTCACCGTTGTCTAACAACATGATTTCCAGGACAGGGTTGCCGTACCACTTTGGTGCGGAACGTGTCCTTGTGGACCTACGAAGTTCAGTAACTTGATCCGAAGCTTCATGATCATCATCATTAACTTCCTCCCCAGTCGGTGTAGGCACCACAGGAACATTTTCCCGCGCTGCGCTACTTTCCGGTTAAGAAGGGGTGACTATCACCTCATCAAGTTCCACTTTCCTCCCACTCAATTCTTTCGAGAGAAACTCCTTCTCTAGAAAGGACCCGTTCTTGGCAACGAAGATCTTGCCTTCGGATCTGAGGTAGAAGGTATACCCAATGGTTTCCTTAGGGTATCCTATGAAGACGCATTTCTCCGACTTGGGTTCGAGCTTTTCAGGTTGAAGTTTCTTGACATAAGCATCGCTTCCCCAAACTTTTAGAAACGACAGCTTAGGTTTCTTCCCAAACCATAATTCATACGGTGTCGTCTCAACGGATTTCGACGGAGCCCTATTTAAAGTGAATGCGGCAGTCTCTAAAGCATAGCCCCAAAATGAGAGCGGTAAATCGGTAAGAGACATCATAGATCGCACCATATCCAATAGAGTGCGATTACGACGTTCGGACACACCATTTCTCTGAGGTGTTCCAGGCGGCGTGAGTTGTGAAACTATTCCACATTTCCTTAAGTGTGCACCAAACTCGTGACTTAAATATTCTCCACCACGATCTGATCGCAAGAATTTTATTCTCCTGTCATGTTGATTCTCAACTTCACTCTGAAATTCCTTAAACTTTTCAAAGGTTTCAGACTTGTGTTTCATTAGGTAGACATACCCATATCTACTTAAGTCATCAGTGAGAGTGAGAACATAACGATATCCTCCGCGAGCCTCAACACTCATTGGACCGCACACATCGGTATGTATGATTTCCAATAAGTTGGTTGCTCGCTCCATTGTTCCGGAGAACGGAGTCTTGGTCATCTTACCCATGAGGCATGGTTCGCACGTGTCAAATGATTCGTAATCAAGAGACTCCAAAAGTCCATCTGCATGGAGCTTCTTCATGCGCTTGACACCAATGTGACCAAGGCGGCAGTGCCACAGATATCTGGGACTATCGTTATCAACTTTACATCTTTTGGTATTCACACTATGAACATGTGTAGCATCACGTTCGAGATTCATCAAGAATAAACCATTGACCAGCGGGGCATGACCATAAAACATATCTCTCAAATAAATAGAACAACCATTATTCTTGGATTTAAATGAGTAGCCATCTCGAATTAAACGAGATCCAGATACAATGTTCATGCTCAAAGCTGGCACTAAATAACAATTATTGAGGTTTAAAACTAATCCCGTAGGCAGATGCAGAGGTAGCGTGCCGACGGCGATCACATAGACCTTGGAACCATTCCCGACGCGCATCGTCACCTCGTCCTTCGCCAGTCTCCGTTTATTCCGTAGTTCCTGTTTTGAGTTACAAATATGAGCAACCGCACCGGTATCAAATACCCAGGAGCTACTACGAGTACTGGTAAGGTACACATCAATTACATGTATATCACATATACCTTTGGTGTTGCCGGCCTTCTTGTCCGCTAAGTATTTGGGGCAGTTCTGCTTCCAGTGACCACTTCCCTTGCAATAAAAGCACTCTGTCTCAGGCTTGGGTCCATTCTTCGACTTCTTCCCAGTAACTGGCTTACCGGGCGCGGCAACTCCCTTGCCGTCCTTCTTGAAGTTCTTCTTACCCTTGCCCTTCTTGAACTTAGTGGTTTTATTCACCATCAACACTTGATGTTCTTTTCTGATCTCCACCTCTGCTGATTTCAGCATTGAATATACCTCAGGAATGGTCTTTTCCATCCCCTGCATATTGTAGTTCATCACAAAGCTCTTGAAGCTTGGTGGAAGCGACTGAAGGATTCTGTCAATGACCGCGTCATCCGGGAGATTAACTCCCAGCTGAGTCAAGCGGTTGTGCAACCCAGACATTCTGAGTATGTGCTCACTTACAGAACTATTTTCCTCCATTTTACAGCTGAAGAACTTGTCGGAGACTTCATATCTCTCGACCCGGGCATGAGCTTGGAAAACTAATTTCAGCTCCTCGAACATCTCATATGCTCCATGGTTCTCAAAACGCTTTTGGAGACCCGGTTCTAGGCTGTAAAGCATGCCGCACTGAACGAGGGAGTAATCATCAGCACGCTGCTGCCAAGCGTTCATAACGTCTTGGTTCTGTGGGATTGGTGCATCACCTAGCGGTGCTTCTAAGACATAATCTTTCTTGGCTACTATGAGGATGATCCTCAGGTTCCGGACCCAGTCCGTATAGTTGCTGCCATCATCTTTCATCTTGGTTTTCTCTAGGAACGCGTTGAAATTGAGGACAACGTTGGCCATTAGATCTACAAGACATAGTGTAAAGATTTTAGACTAAGTTCATGATAATTAAGTTCATCTAATCAAATTATTTAATGAACTCCCACTCAGATAGACATCCCTCTAGTCATCTAAGTGAATCATGATCCGAGTTAACTAGGCCGTGTCCGATCATCATGTGAGACGGACTAGTCAAGATCGGTGAACATCTCCATGTTGATCGTATCTTCTATACGACTCATGCTCGACCTTTCGGTCCTCCGTGTTCCGAGACCATGTCTGTACGTGCTAGGCTCGTCAAGTTAACCTAAGTGTATTGCGTGTGTTCCGAGGCCATGTCTGTACATGCTAGGCTCGTCAACACCCGTTGTATTCGAACGTTCGAATCTATCACACCCGATCATCACGTGGTGCTTCGAAACAACGAACCTTCGCAACGGTGCACAGTTAGGGGGAACACTTTTCTTGAAATTATCATAAGGGATCATCTTACTTACTACCGTTGTTCTAAGCAAATAAGATGCAAAAACATGATAAACATCACATGCAATCAAACAGTGACATGATATGGCCAATATCATTTTGCTCCTTTGATCTCCATCTTCGGGGCACCATGATCATCTTCGTCACCGGCATGACACCATGATCTCCATCGTTGTGTCTTCATGAAGTCGTCACGCCAACGATTACTTCTACTTCTATGGCTAACGCGTTTAGCAACAAAGTAAAGTAATTTACATGGCGTTATTCAATGACACGCAGGTCATGCAAAATAATAAAGACAACTCCTATGGCTCCTGCCGGTTGTCATACTCATCGACATGCAAGTCGTGATTCCTATTACAAAAATATGATCAATCTCATACATCGCATATATCATTCATCACATCTTCTGGCCATATCACATCACATAGCACTTGCTGCAAAAACAAGTTAGACGTCCTCTAATTGTTGTTGCAAGTTTTTACGTGGTTTGTAGGTTTCTAGCAAGAACGTTTCTTACCTACGTATGACCACAACGTGATTTGCCAATTTCTATTTACCCTTCATAAGGACCCTTTTCATCGAATCCGTTCCGACTAAAGTAGGAGAGACAGACACCCGCTAGCCACCTTATGCAACTAGTGCATGTCAATCGGTGGAACCTGTCTCACGTAAGCGTACGTGTAAGGTCGGTCCGGTCCGCTTCATCCTACAATACCGCCGAAACAAGAAAAGACTAGTAGCGGCAAGAAGAATTGGCAACATCAACGCCCACAACTGCTTTGTGTTCTACTCGTGCATAGTAGCTACGCATAGGCCTGGCTCATGATGCCACTATTGGGAATCGTAGCATAATTTTAAAATTTTCCTAAGCTCACCAAGATGCATCTATGGAGTATACTAGCAACGAGGGGAAAGGAGTGCATCTACATACCCTTGTAGATCGCGAGCGGAAGCGTTCCAATGAACGTGGATGTTGGAGTCGTACTCGCCGTGATCCAAATCACCGATGACCGAGTGCCGAACAGACGGCACCTCCGCGTTCAACACACGTACGGTGTAGCGACGTCTCCTCCTTCTTGATCCAGAAAGGGGAAGGAGAGGTTGATGGAGATCCAGCAGCACGACGGCGTGGTGGTGGATGTAGCGGGATGCCGGCAGGGCTTCGCCGAGCTTATACGAGAGAGAGAGGTGTTGCAGGGGAGGAGGGAGGCGCCCAAGGCTGTAATACTACTGCCCTCCCTCCCCCCTTTATATAGGCCCCTGGGAGGGGGGGCGCCGGCCAGAACCCATCTAGGGTGGGGGCGGCGGCCAGGGAGGTAACTTACCCCCCAAGGCAAGTGGGAAGCCCCCCCACCCTAGGGTTCCCAACCCTAGGCGCATGGGGGGAGGCCCATGGGGGGCCGCCCAGCCCACTAGGGGCTGGTTCCCTTCCCACTTCAGCCCACGGAGCACTCCGGGATAGGTGGCCCCACCCGGTGGACCCCCGGGACCCTTCCGGTGGTCCCGGTACAATACCAGTAACCCCCAAAACTTTCCCGGTGGCCGAAACTTGACTTCCTATATATAATTCTTTACCTCCGGACCATTCCGGAACTCCTCGTGACGTCCGGGATCTCATCCGGGACTCCGAACAACTTTCGGGTTTCCGCATACACATATCTCTACAACCCTAGCGTCACCGAACCTTAAGTGTGTAGACCCTACGGGTTCGGGAGACATGTAGACATGACCGAGACGCCTCTCCGGTCAATAACCAACAGCGGGATCTGGATACCCATGTTGGCTCCCACATGTTCCACGATGATCTCATCGGATGAACCACGGTGTCGAGGATTCAATCAATCCCGTATGCAATTCCCTTTGTTAATCGGTATGTTACTTGCCCGAGATTCGATCGTCGGTATCCCAATACCTTGTTCAATCTCGTTACCGGCAAGTCTCTTTACTCGTACCGCAATGCATGATCCCGTGACTAACGCCTTAGTCACATTGAGCTCATTATGATGATGCACTACCGAGTGGGCCCAGAGATACCTCTCCGTCACACGGAGTGACAAATCCCAGTCTCGATCCGTGCCAACCCAACAGACACTTTCGGAGATACCCGTAGTGCACCTTTATAGTCACCCAGTTACGTTGTGACGTTTGGCACACCCAAAGCACTCCTACGGTATCCGGGAGTTGCACGATCTCATGGTCTAAGGAAAAGATACTTGACATTGGAAAAGCTCTAGCAAACGAAACTACACGATCTTTTATGCTATGCTTAGGATTGGGTCTTGTCCATCACATCATTCTCCTAATGATGTGATCCCGTTATCAATGACATCCAATGTCCATAGTCAGGAAACCATGACTATCTGTTGATCAACGAGCTAGTTAACTAGAGGCTTACTAGGGACACGTTGTGGTCTATGCATTCACACATGTATTACGATTTCCGGACAATACAATTATAGCATGAACAATAGACGATTATCATGAACAAAGAAATATAATAATAACCATTTATTATTGCCTCTAGGGCATATTTCCAACAATACCCACATAAACCTTCTATACCCACCCACTTCAATACCCATGGGCGTAAATTGATACCCATGCTCATACCCATCGGGTACAATGTATAGCATTTAAATTTATAAAAAGTAGAGAAAAGAGCCTAAAATTCAAGTGATGATGGGTAAGTAGTATAGCACCGACGCGGCCCCCTCTGGTGGGTGGCCTCTTGGAGTAATCAAGCGAGTACGAGCAACGGTTGGTGGAAGCCTCACGCGGTGGGAGGCGGCGGCGGGAATCGGGAATCGCTGGATCGAGAGATGGAAAGGAGTCTGGTTTAGGGAATACGGCATTTAGGGTTGGGTCAAAGGAGTTGGATGTTGACCCCACATGTCATATGATTTACTTTCATTTTTTAATATTTTGTGGGTATCCATCCGATTACCTATGGGTGCAATTTCATACCCATGCCCTACCCATATATTTTATTGGTATGGATACTCATTACCCGTGGGTACAAAAATCTCTACAAGTCTTGCTCATGTCCACTGTTTTCGGGTAGGGTACCCACGGGTATCCATACCCATGGGCAAAATTGTCATCCCTAGATATCACTAGCAATGGAATGAATGTTCATCATAGAGATAACTAAATTCAGAGAAACTGCACACATTTGGCCAAATTATGCAATAAAATAGTAGAAACACTTGGCTTGCATTCACCGACTGATTCTTGTTCTGAATGCACACAATTAGTACTTACTCAACTAAATAGTATTTCCAAAGGTAAAAAAATTATGAAAACTGTAAACATAACAAGGATTAACATGAAAAAAAAAGATCAGGACAGGGATTGCTGCTTACTTCCTCGCCACATCCATAAAACCTCCTTCCAGTTAATATACCTTCAAATGCTACGAATTCTTGTAACTTTCTGGTGGTAGCACATAATAGGGCCCTTCTCTGTCTCCACATCAACTTCAAATTCTAAGTCATCTATGGTTATGAGGGGTTGGATTGAGTTTAAAAGGAATTATGAGTGGTCAAATGCACTGGATCCGCTCCAAACCACCACAAATCCTACCAACAACCCTAGCCCTAGCCTACCAAATAGAGTATATTAGATGCTTACCTCGGAGTCGAACAACACCATGTCGTCATTGCGGCTTTCTTCCCTGTCTTTCCAGGAAGGCATTGCGTGCAGGTTGGGGCTAGGTGGAGCGGCGAAGACGACGCAGAGATGAGATGAGAGCAAGAGGCGAATGAGCGAGAGAGTGGGCTAAGAGCTGGCTGAACTGGGAGCTGACCATTTATTTCCCTTTAGGAAAACTGGTTCCGACCGCGTGGACAGTGTTAGCGGCCGCGTTGTCCACGCGAGTGCTTGGATACGTCAAATTCTGTGCAGAAAATAGCTCAATATTTTTTGCCACTGTAAAAAATTCGGCGCAGTGCAAAGTGCAACGATTTCAAAAATGGTGGTTTTATGCTAATCACGCCACAAATATGGTGGTTCTGTGGATTTAACTCTTGGACGTTCGTCCATCGTGATTTATTTTTGAGTCCTCCTATACATAGGACACTGTTGGGGAACGTTGCATGGAAAACAAAAAAATTCTACCCACATGCAAGATCTATCCATGGAGATGCATAGCTACGAGAGGGCAGAGTGTGTCTACATACCCTTGTAGACCATTAAGCGGAAGCGTTTTATCAACGCGGTTGATGTAGTCGTACTCCTTCATGATCCGCCCGATCAAGTACCGAACGTACGGCACCTCCGCGTTCAGCACACGTTCAGCTCGATGACGTCCTCGCCTTCTTGATCCAGCAAGACGGGCGAAGTAGTAGATGAGTTCCGGCAACACGACGGCGTGTTGACGGTGGTGATGCAACTATCTCTGCAGGGCTCCGCCGAGCACTACAAAAAAATGGCCGAGGACGAACTAGAGGGAGAGGGGCCCCGCACACGGCTTGGGGATCGTGGTGTGCGTTGATCCTCTCCCTCCACACATATATGTAGGTGGGGGAGGAGGGGAGGCAGCCTAGGGTTCCCCTAAGGGGCTGGCGGCCACCTTGGGCTCCTGCCCTTGGCCGCCCCCTCCTCCTTGGGCGCGCGGGAGGAAGGCAGGAGGGGGTGGCGCCCCCTTTTCCTTTCTCTTAGGTGGAGGGAAGGCATGAGGGGCTAACCCTCCCCCTTTTCCATCCATAGGGCCGTCGGCCTAGAGGTGGGGTGCGCCAGCCCCTTGTGGGCTGGTGTGCTCCCCTGTTTTGGCCCATATGGCCCATTAACCTCCCGGGGCCTCCCGGGGCCTCCCGGAACCCCTTCTAGTGATCTGATGACTACCCGATACATTCTGAAACCTTTTCGGTGACCAAATATCATCGTCCTATATATCAATCGTTACCTCCGGACCATTCCGGAGCTCCTCATCATGTCCGTGATCTCATTAGGGACTTTGAACATCATTCGGTCATCAACTCACATAGCTCATATAATACTATATTGTCAACGAACGTTAAGCGTGCGGACCCTACGGGTTCGAGAATGATGTAGACATGACCGAGGCACCTCTCCGGTCAATAACCAATAGCGGAACCTGAATGCCCATATTGGTTCCTACATATTCTGTGAAGATCATTATCGGTCAAACCTTTATGACAATATACGTAATTCCATTTGTCTGTCGGTATGTTACTTGCCCGAGATTTGATCGTCGGTATCTTCATACCTAGTTCAATCTCGTTATCGGCAAGTCTCTTTACTCGTTTCGTAATACATCATCTCATAACTAACTCCTTAGTCACTTTACTTGCAAGCTTCTTGTGATGTGTATTACCGAGAGGGTCCAGAGATACCTCTCTGATACACGGGGCGACAAATCCCAATCTCGATCCATGCCAACTCAATAGACACCTTCGGAGATACCTGTAGAGCATCTTTATGATCACCCAGTTACATTGTGATGTTTGATAACACACAAGGTATTTCTCTGGTATACGGGAGTTGCATGATCTCATGGTCGAAGGAATATGTATTTGACATTAAGAAAGCAATAGCAACAAATTGAACGATCATATGCTAAGCTAACGGATGGGTCTTGTCCATCACATCATTCTCCTACTAATGTGATCCCGTTATCAACTGACAACTGATAAGTCTCCAACGTATCTATAATTTTTTATTGTTCCATGCTATTATATTATCTATTTTGGATGTTTTATATGCATTAATATGCTATTTTATATTATTTTTGGGACTAACTTATTAACCTAGAGCCCAGTGTCAGTTTCTGTTTTTCCTTGTTTTTGAGTTTTACAGAAAAGGAATATCAAACGGAGTCCAAACGAAATAAAACTTTCGCGATGATTTTTCTTGGACCAGAAGACACCCAACAGACTTGGAGAGGGGGCCAGAAGAGTCCCGAGGGCTCCACAAGCCCTCAGGGGCGCGCCTCCCTGGCTTGTGGGCCCCACGGGACTCCTTCAACCCTAATTCTTTCGTTATAAATTCCCAAATATTCCCAAACCACCAGAAGTGTCCACCAAAATACTTTTCCGCCATCGTAAACTTCTGTTCCCGTGAGGGGGATTCGATCACAGAGGGCATCTAACTTTATTGCCCTTCCGATGAAGCATGAGTAGTTTACCACAAACCCACGGGTCCATAGCTAGTAGCTAGAAGGGTTCTTCTCTCTCTTTGATCTTCACTACAATGTTCTCCTCGATGTTCTTGGAGTTCTATCCGATGTAATATTCTTTTGCGGTGTGTTTGTCAAAATCCGATGAATTGTGGATTTATGATCAGATTATCTATGAATATTATTTGGTTCTCTTCTGAATTCTTATATGCGTGATTTAATATCTTTGTATTTCTCTTCGGATTATCGGTTTGGTTTGGCCAACTAGATTGGTTCTTCTTGCAATGGGAGAGGTGCTTAGTTTTGGGTCCAATCTTGCGGTGTCCTCACCTATTGACAAAGTAGGGGTAGGAGGCATGTATTGCATTGTTGCCATCAATGGTAAAAAGATGGGGTTTTCATCATATTTCTTGAATTTATCCCTCAACATCATGTCATCTTACTTAAGGCGTTACTCCGTTCTTATGAACTTAATACTCTAGATGCATGATGGATAGCGGTCGATGTGTGGAGTAATAGTAGTAGATGCATAATCGTTTTGGTCTACTTGACACGGACGTGATGCCTATATTCATGATCTTTGCCTTGGATATCGTCATAACTTTGCACTTTTCTATCAATTGCTCGACAGTAATTTGTTCACCCACCGTATTATTTTCTTTCAAGAGAGAAGCCTTTAGTGAAACCTATGGCCCCCAGGTCTATTTTCCATCATATATTTTCAGATCTATAAACCAATAACCCAAAAATACCTTTCTGCAATTTATTTACTTTTATTTTGTTTTACATTTTAGTAATCTTTTATATCTATCTCTATCAGATCTCACCTTTGCAAGTGACCGTGAAGGGATTGACAACCCCTTTATCGTGTTGGGTGCAAGTGTTTGATTGTTTGTGTAGGTGCATAGATTGGAGACTTTGCATGTACCTCCTACTGGATTGATACCTTGGTTCTCAAACTGAGGGAAATACTTATCTCTACTTTGCTGCATCACCCTTTCCTCTTCAAGGAAAAAACCAACGCAAGCTCAAGAAGTAGCAACTACACATGTCCATGGTTAGGAAACCTTAACCATCTTTGATCAATGAGCTAATCTAGTAGAGGCTTACTAGGGAAACAATATTTGTTTATGCATCCACACATGTATTTAATTTTCCGATCAATACAATTCTAGCATGAATAATAAACCTTTATCATGAATAAGGAGATATAATAATAACAACTTTATTATTGCCTCTAGGGCATATTTCTATCAGTCTCCCACTTGCACTAGAGTCAATAATCTAGATTACATAGTAATGAATCTAACACCCATGGAGTCTTGGTGCTGATCATGTTTTCCCCGCGGAAGAGGGTTAGTCAACGGGTCTGCTACATTCATATCTGTATTTATTTTGCAAATTTCTATGTCTCCATCCTTGACCTTTTCACGGATGGAGTTGAAGCGTCTCTTGATGTGTTTGGTTCTCTTGTGAAACCTGGATTCCTTCGCTAAAGAAATTGCTCCAGTGTTGTCACAGAAGATTTTCATTGGACCCGATGCACTAGGTATTACACCCAGATCGGATATGAACTCCTTCATCCAGACTCCTTCATGCGCTGCTTCCGAAGCAGCTATGTACCCCGCTTCACACGTAGATCCCGCCACGACGCTCTGCTTGGAACTGCACCAACTGACAGCTCCACCATTCAATATAAATACGTATCCGGTTTGTGACTTAGAGTCATCCGGATCAGTGTCAAAGCTAGCATCGATGTAACCTTTTACGACGAGCTCTTCGTCACCAGCATAAATGAGAAACATATCCTTGGTCCTTTTCAGGTACTTCAGGATGTTCTTGACCGCTGATACGTCTCCATCGTATCTAATTTGCATGATTTGAATGGAACTAACCCGGACTGACGCCGTTTTCAGCAGAATAGCCATGGTGTTATTTTTGTGCAGAAATAAAAGTTCTCGGAATGACCTGAAACTTCACGGAGAATATTTTTGGAATTAATAAAAAACATTGGCGAAAGAATCAACCAGAGCGGACCCACCGGCTATCCACAAGGGTGGAGGGAGCCCCCCCAGGGCGTGCCCCCTGCCTTGTGGGTCCCCTGGACCTCCACCGACCTCAACTCCAACTCCATATATTCACGTCCGGGGAGAAAAAAAGAGAGAAGGATGCATCGCGTTTTACGATACAGAGACACCGTCACCCCCTGTTCTTCATCGGGAGGCCAGATCTAGAGTCCGTTCGGGGCTCCGGAGAGGGGAAATCATCGTCATCATCATCACCAACCTTCCTCCATCACCAATTTCATGATGCTCACCGCCGTGCGTGAGTAATTCCATCGTAGGCTTGCTGGACGGTGATGGGTTGGATGAGATTTATCATGTAATCGAGTTAGTTTTGTTAGGGTTTGATCCCTAGTATCCACTATGTTCTGAGATTGATGTTGCTATGACTTTGCTATGCTTAATGCTTGTCACTAGGGCCCGAGTGCCATGATTTCAGATCTGAACCTATTATGCTTTCATGAATATATTTGTGTTCTTGATCCGATCTTGCAAGTTGTAGACACCTATTACGAGTTATGATCCGCATACCCCAAGGTGACAATAATTGGGATTCTTTCCGGTGTTTACCGTAGTTTGAGGAGTTCATGTATTCACTAAGTGATAATGCTTTGTTCCGGTTCTCCATTAAAAGGAGGCCTTAATGTCCCTTAGTTTTCATTAGGACCCTGCTGCCACGGGAGGGTAGGACAAAATATGTCATGCAAGTTCTTTTCCATAAGCACGTATGACTATATACAGAATACATGCCTATATTATATTGATGAATTGGAGCTAGTTCGGTGTCACCCTAGGTTATAACTATTGCATGATGAATGCCATCTGACATAATTATCCATCACTGATCCATTGCCTACGAGTTCGTTTCATAAGTATCTTTGTTAAGTTACTTTTCCGTTACCACTGTTACGATTGTTACAAAACTGCTATTGTTACTTTTGCCACCGTTACCGTTACTTCCATATTACTTTGCTACTAAATACTTTGGTGTAGATATTAAGTCTTTCAGGTGTGGTTGAGTTGACAACTCAGCTGCTAATACTCAAGAATATTCTTTGGCTCCCCTTCTGTTGAATAAATAAATTTGGGTTGAATACTCTACCCTCGAAAACTGTTGCGATCCCCTATACTTGTGGGTTATCAAGACATTTTTCTGGCGCTGTTGTCGGGGAGCATAGCTCTATTCTCTGAGTCACTTGGGATTTATATATGTTGATCACTATGAGGAATTTGAAAGACAACAAAACCAAGATCTATCCCTCTACTACGAGGGGAAGTAAGGAACTGCCATCTAGCTCTACACTTGATTCTTCTTCTGTTTTGAGTAAACTTGCAACACCTACACCTGCTATTGATTCCGATATGTCACATGTTATTGATGATGCCACTTCTGTTATGCATGATGCCTATGATGATACTACTTCTTTGCTTGATAATACCGTGCCACTAGGTGAATTTCTTGATGAACAACTTGCTAGGGTTAAAGAGAATGAAATTACTGAAACTGATGATATTATTGAAACTGAAGATTATGATTCTCCCCCTAGATATGAATTGCCTAAAGTACCTAAGGGTTATATTATGGATGAAGAAACTGCTAGAGACTTTTTTGCTTGCAATGATAGAGATGGTCTTAAGAAACTGTTAGCTAAGCTGAAGGAATCTCTGAATGCTAGAATGCAATATGATCCTAAGTTTGCTACTTCACCTATCTTTGTTACTGATAAGTGATTATGAATTCTCTGTCGATCCTAAGTTAATTACTTTGGTTGAATCTGGTCCTTTCCATGGTTATGAATCTGAAACTATTGTGGCACATCTTACTAAGTTGAATGATATAGCCACCCTATTTGCTCATGAGGAAAAAAATCGCTATTACTATATTATTAAGTTGTTTCCTTTCTCATTAAAGGGTGATGCTAAGATATGGTTTAATTGTCTTGCTCCTGGTTGTGTGCGTAGTCCCCAGGATATGATATACTACTTCTCTGAAAAATATTTTCCTGCTCATAAGAAACAAGCTGCTTTACAGGAAATATTTAACTTTGTGCAAAATGAAGAAGAGAGTCTCCCACAAGCTTGGGGCGGCTTCTCCAACTACTTAATGCTTTGCCTGATCACCCTCTCAAGAAAAATGAAATACTTGATATCTTTTATAATGGACTAACGGATGCTTCTAGGGACCACCTAGATAGTTGTGTTGGTTGTGTTTTCAGGGAACAAACTGTTGAGCAAGCTGAAAAGCTATTGAATAATATATTGAGCAATGATAATGATTGGACTCTTCCCGAACCACCTCCTAAGACAACTCTGAAGAAAAGAGCTATTCTATTTCTCAGTCCTGAAGATATGCAAAAGAGGCAAAGAAATCTATGAAAGAAAATGGTATTAAAGCTGAAGATGTTCAGAATTTACCGCCTATTGAAGAAATACATGGTCTTAATGCTCCGACACAAGTAGTAGAGGTAAATTCTCTCTATAGATCTGATGAAGGTGATATTCCTTATAATAAGTCTGCTAGTCAATGCTTAGATGAGTTTGATAATTTTATTGTTAAACAAGAAAATTTCAATGCTTATGTTAGTAGACAATTGAAACGTAGTGCTTATATGCTTGACTGCTTGGGTGATTATATGAGTAGAACTGTTAGTGATCTTAAGCTTATTGGTGAACATGCTTCTATGGTAAAAACTCAAGTAGAACAAGTACTTAAGCCACAAGATGATTTGCTCGATGAGATGAATAGTAAGAACAATGATCATGTTGTTAGAGTTATGACTAGACACTACAACAAAATACACTTCCGTGATGATACGTGTTTGTCACAGTAGGTCACGTTTTCTGTCATGCATGTACATCCATGACAATTTTATGACAGAATCAAGATAGTCATACATGTGTTGTCGTAGAAGTGTTCCATGACATTACCAAAATTATCATCACGGAAGTGTCCACTTCCATGACGATAAATCGCGCGTCACAGAAGTGCTTTCGTCAAGGGTGACCGACATGTGGCATCCACCTTAATGGAACGCCGTTAAGCTATCGGGTCCGGTTTTAGATCCGATAACCCGTTAACAGCCCGGACCAATGGGGATTTCCACGTGTAAAATTCTGATTGGCTGACGGAAACACGTGTCTGCTCCTCGTTGGCACATGTGTCACTCATCCAATGGGCGAGATGCGCCTATGATATGTTGACACATGGACCGGCCCAAAAGTGGCCCATAAAGTTTAAATGGGCCGGACCAACTAAAGTCCTGCAAGATTTTGCGGACCATAATGGGCCGGCCCAGCTAAAGGCCCACGACATTTTGCGGACCATAATGGGCTGGCCCAGCTAAAGGCCCACAAGATTTTGTGGGCCATAATGGGCCGGCCCAGGTAAAGGCCCACAAGATTTTTGCGGGCCATAATGGGCCGGCCCAGGTGAAGGCCCACAAGATTTTTGTGGGCCATAATGGGCCGGCCCAACTAAAGGCCCACGAGATTTCGCTGACATTAATGGGCCAGCCCAGCTGTAGGCCCACAAGATTTTGAGGACCCTAGTAGGCCAGCCCATTAACTGGCTACCATGTTTTGGGCCAAGTGTCGGCCCATATTTGATCCGGTCCATTAATGGCCTGCCACGTTCCGGGCCTAACAATGGCCCATATGAGATCCGGCCCGTTAAAAGCCTACCACGTTCTGGGCCAAATTACGGCCCAGATCAGGTCCGACCCTTTAAGAGGCTTTGGGCTAAATTATGGCCCATATCAGATTCGGCCCGTCAACTGGACGCTATGCTTTTGGGCCCACTTGCTAAAGGCCCATTTAGTAATTCAGCCTGATATTAGTTTCGACCTGTTAAGGGCCTGCTTAACATTTCGGCCCTATATTAATTTCGGCCTGTTAAAAGCCCGTCATATAGTTGGGCCTAACTACGGTCTGGTTTGCATCCGGCCTGCTCACAGCCGATAATCTGATTGGGCCAAACAAGGACCGAGACAATTTTGGCCTGTTAAAAGCCCGTGATTTGATTGGCACAATCATGGTCCGGGGTCCATTTCGGGCTTCTGCCAGCCTGTGAGCTGTTCGGCACGTTTCAGGCCCAACCTACTTCTCAGCCTACTAAAAGCCCATTGAGTTTTCTTGCGAAAAGAGGGCTGGGGGTTTACTCGGCCTATTAAAGGCCCGAATCTACTAGTGGGCCAGTTTACATTTAGGCCTTCTAACGGACCAAGATGACGGGGCCCATGATGCAAATCATACATCATGATTGCATGACGGCACGATTATGTACCGTAATTTTACGGTTTGGCCGGTTTACTGCGAAGACAGGATATATATACAGTAAAATAACTGCAGCATCGTGAATAAGAAAAAACCTAGACTATACAATAAAGAAATTACGACATATTACATCCACTGGGCATCAAAGTTCGCCACTATGATAATAAAGCACAAGCAGATAGCAGATTACATACACGGGGCATCAAAGATCGCCACCGGTGCAACTAAACACGCCGAAAAAATAATATACAAAACCGACAACACTTCAATAGAGTTCAAGAAAGGTTAGCCCTGCTGGGGAGCTGCAGCGCAAGCAGCTGAGCAAGCTGATGAGACTGCGCTTGTTTAACACTTATATCCTCCTCACTCTGAAAGATAAACAAGCAGACAGATGACAGGTTTTGCACATAAAAGTATCAATGCTGACAATTCATCACATTTCTTACTGACAAATAAAGTGACACAGTTTAAAATTGCATTAACACAATATGGTATTGTTCAGGTCAAGACATGGCAGGAAATGACATTGTGAAGGAGTTGGCAGCTTCACGACACCACTCGATTACACAAGAACTCATAAGTATCAATGGTCAGTGTGCTGTCAATTTATCCCATTTTCAGATTGGCAAATAAAGAGACGGTTTAAATAATAGTAGAATGATATGACATTGTTCAGAGTTAAGACATTGCAGAATATGACATTGTGCTGTAGTGGGTAGGTTCACCACACCACTGGATTACGGATCAAGAACAGAAGCATACATGCAGTGCAAAAGAAGATCACTTGCTCTGTATAGTTTAATTTACATGGTATGAAGAAGGAACTTGGTTGTACAACTGAAAACTTAAATTGAGAAGGACAAACTTTTGTTTATGAACTACATAATAAACTTTAAACATGCAATTTAATGCAAACACCAAAAATAAACAGCTGTTGCAGTCATGCCTAACCAAATATACACAACAAAGTTTGAAGGCTTGAGAAGGACAAACTTACATTATTGGTGAAGGCAGGCTCTATAAAGCCCTTGTCCATGCTGATGGGGGGGGGGCAATTCAAGAAGTTTACCACAAAATCTTCTTCATAAGCATTGCCTTTATTCTACATTTTGTTAAGAGTAAATATAGATGTGACAATATAAGAAAAAATGGAGAATATTTAAGATAAGATGAAGAGTGATGCTACATAACCAAGTAGCTATAAATGTAAGTACAGCGTTACAGGCAAAAGGTACAGCCAAGAGCAATGCAGAGCTAAACTTCTTCAGTACCATCGGTGTTATCCAACCTTATGGTAAGAGTAAATATAGATCTTATGTGTAGAAAATGGAGGGCAAAGGAAAATAAGCTGCAGAGTGATGGTACATGAACAATTACCTGTCAATATAAGTACACTGATAAAGGACAGCAGGTACTTACAAGAACAATGCAGAGCTAAAATTTTTCATTGGCATTGGATATATTCTACACTAATGTAACCATTCATACAGATCAGATAATTTGGAGCGAACAATTGATAAGCAAGCTATCATGCATACTGCTGTCACATAATGAACCAGGTATGTATGCAAGTACAGTGATATAGGACAACATGTACTAACAAGAGCAAAGCAGCGGGCAGCATATTTGCGATATCCCGTCGTTCTTTTCAAACCGGAATTCTTTTTCGAGCATATTTCCTGCAAAAAAGATCCATAAGGCACATGCGGAAAAGTAGAAGTTCAAATTGTCATGCGATATCATAGACAGTACCTCATCCTCGGAACAAGACCAGTGCATAACAAGGTTTTTCCATTCAATGTCTTCTAAATTTAGCACAGGAGACTTCACCAGAAATTCATTTATAGACTTGCCATCAAAGTGTGATTTCCTCAGGTAACACCAATACTGCTGCAATGCTTCCTTGAAAAGCGCAAGCAAGCTTTGCTCGTCATGACTATCCAGATTAACCCTCGCCTACTTACAACAATGTAATGTAAATCATTGATGTGTTCAATCAGCAGAAAACAGGAAAATAATCACCATGAATAATAGCACTTACACGTAAGTGGGACAGGAAGATGTGAAAATGGTGTTTGTCTTCACTATAATCTTCCCATGATGGGAATATATGCACGTAGTCCCTAACAACATTGAAAGCATTGTCTTTTAAACTGGGAATAACTGGAATGGGGTTCCAATATGCAGGAATTGGCCGTCTCTGCAGTTGGGATAGGTCTTCGGCCGGTGGACTTGCTGTACTTTTTGCTGGAGTGGGATTTTTCTGTGGTACGGCTGGTGCTATGGAAACTGAAATCGGCATACCTTTTGCTGGAGTGTAGGTCCTGTGTGGTGCGGCTAGTGGTGTGGCCAGTGAAGTATGGGTACAGTCTGCTGGAGTCGGTCCTACGTTTTGTGTCACTGGTTGTACATCCAATATAAGTGGGGTGCTGTCTGATTTCTCCGGCACAACCACGTTTTTCAAGGACTTTGCTGGTGCTCCTTCAGGTTCGGCAATCACCCTCTTCCTTTTTGATGTATGATACACAAGAACAACATTTGAGTGGAAAAACATGGTATGATGACAGATGGAAAATGTATTGATAATGGATGGGCATGGCATCTCGACATATATGATGAGTAAACTAAGCAGATGGCGGTGCAACAAAGTAGAAGAAATGCAAGATAACATATGCAAGATGCGCGAAATCAATAAAACCTTGCCAAATTAGAACAGGCACCTTGATGGGTGAATAGGACAGGCCATCTGCCTTTGACTCCTTGAGGTTAGAATAGTCATTAGGATCATATTCTGAACAAGAATCAACAGGTGGGGAGCGTATGAGTTTCATTGCATCCAGAATGGCACTCAATGCCTTGGTGCCAATTTTGTAAGTCATTACGGTGTTTAGCTTCAAGAGTGGACTGCTGCTAGTGCAACACAAAGTAGCTACACAGATCATAGTGTAGATATAACGGGAAAACCGTAAGCATCAGAGTAAAATCAGCAAAGTGGAACTTGCTGGAATATATGTGCTAGTATTGCCGGTACGGCTAGAAAGGCTTCAGATACCAGCTCTCTTCAACTGAAGGTGCGGTACTGTTAATATCAGTGTAACTCTCAAAGGCGACACAAATCCCCGCATTTCCTTGCTATTCTTATAGGATTCAAGTGGGCAGGCCACTACAAATCCTATTCCCATGTTTACAAAATCCTACGAATCAAAGAGGCCCGAAGAGTTCAAAGTGTCCATACCAACCGACCGTATAGACCTCTACACTGCAAATGTCCCTGCTCATCTTCACTACAAGGAACATACTGTACTACTATCATACTCCCTCCGTTCCAAAATATAAGTCTTGGTAGAGATTTCCAGTATGGATCACATACAGATGTATCCAGATACATTTTAGAGTGTAGATTCACTCATTTTGCTCCATATCTAGTCCATGGTGGAATCTATACAAAGACTTGTATTTAGGAATGGAGAGAGTACTGATTAAAGAAGAACGGAAGAGGAACATGCTAAAGAAGAGCAAGCAGATTTTGGATAATAAAATGTTCGTTGCGCAGTGCCCACACATGATGAACCAGAGCGCATTAAGAAAGCAACTCCTTGCTGTCTCTCTATATGTGGTGCACGTGCTTTTTCCAAAGTAAAGTAGGAACATTAGCTGACTAATTAAATGTTATCTGTTTTAGTAATATCAGCATCATATCAGATTCGTACTTGAGCAACAAGTTTGGAATTATGAGTGGCACGTTGTTTAGCTTGATGGATTCAGGAGCAGTGCTAAGCAGGTACGATGATGGTACAGAATATAAAGGCATGTCTGCATGCAAGTCGCGTGACTTTTGTCATTTGGGCCAGTCGATCATTTTAGGCGGTTGGATGAAGATCCTACGTCTCCTAGCCCTTCTTCTTCCTCGTCTCTGATTCTTCCCATACAGAACACCGCACGGGCCGCCGGCCGGACCATCGGCCCCCACCGCCTGTGTTCCTCCGCCACCCCCACCCCCGCCCCCACCCGCGTCGAGTTTTATTCGTTCGGCGAGGCCCCATCACCGCCCCCACAACCAAAGTCCCCACCCGAGCCCCTTCGTTCGCACCGGCGAACTCCGGCGAGCTCTGAAAAATCGACTGACCCAATTTTCAAATTTGATCTACTGTGATTTAACTAGTGTGGAATATAAAAGGGGAAAACCATAAGCATTGGGAGTATAGTGTTGAGCGTGCCATGGCGGATCTGAAGGTGCAAACCGGACAAAGGCAACTTCGCAACTAATGTTTGCTTTCAACTAGCAAGTAAGTGATGGACAAGAAATCAGAGTAAAGCAGTGGCGATCTATTTTCTTGCTGCGATAAATAAGTTGAGCAGATACGAAAGAGTACCGCCTCTGGTGCGGCGCTGTGTATGCATAGCTGAGAATTTGACGGTGCTGCGGTAGCGATGGCTGTCGGCGGCGCGGAAGCAGATCTAGGAGGGTAGACGGTGGCGGCAGGGCGCGGTGGACGAGACGGTCGTAGGAGCGGCGCCGGCAAGATGGACGACAGCGGGGATGAAGCGAGAGGACAGGATGCAAGGATCCCGGTCCGAAGCCGTGGATGAGAGAGGTCGATCTCTTGTAATGGACGGCGGTGTCGGGGTATCAGCTCCGACATGGTGGAGGAGGACGGCGGTGGATGGGGTGGCGGACGAAGGAGGCTGGGGTGGAGAGGGTGTTTTGGCGCCCACGGAGTATGAATGGGGAAATGGAGGTGGAGAGGAAGGGGGGAACCATGTCTTCAGGGCGCGCTTGTCTCAAATGCGAGGAAATTTACAAACTTAGCCCCCGTTTCAAATTTCCTACATCACAGCAATATTAGTCGGTTGGGGATAGGACGGTAATCTTGCATACACCGAATATTTGCCGACGAGAGTTTGTTTTTGGCGCCCACCGTGTATGAATCGGGGAGGGAGTCGATTTCGGCCGAGGACACACTGTGTTTTGGCGCCCACCGTGTATGAATCCGGGTGAGAGGCGGTTATGCCATGTTTGAGTGAAATTACAAACCTACCCCTATCGAAACCTATAGAAATCGAGCAGATACGCTTTACGTGGCAGGGATAGGCAGTAGTAATTTCCATCTCGCAGATTTTGGTTTCGGGCGGTTACTGCGACTTTCCCCGCTTCGTTCAAATTTTGCAGAGTGCACGTTTACCGTGCCAACTCAATTCGAATCCCGTTTGTACTCTATTTATTTTCGGGCGGGATCCATTTTTGATTGGATAAAATTCTATATACATCATTTTTTATATATACTTTCAAAAGCACAACAAAGAATTCTGCTCCTTTATATGTATATATAATATGATTTACAAATACAATGATCTCAAAATCATAAGGTTGAATTCAAAAAATTAAACCAAATTATGTTCTACTAAAATGTATGGATCAGTAATATCTACATATTAAATAACATAGATGCGCGTGAATTCATATGAGTATGCATGTTTGATAGATCAATTTTGGTTTGAGTATGGATTACATGTATCATCATCTCGAATTGAAATATTTGAATCCCTTTTATGTTCACTCCTTTCACGCCCATCTCTCTCGCATGCATGCTCCTTCATGTAGCTATCACTCTCTTTTCTCCAGCTCACCCGCACGCTCACTTCATGTTTCTCCTATCCTCGCAAACGTGGTCTCTCGACGTCTCCCTTGAGAAGTGTCACACTCTCCCTATCATTATACATTACACGGTTTTCATTATCTCTCACGTCTCTACCGTTCTCTCGTATCACTAGGTACCTAAGCTTTCTTTTTCACCGCCACACACACAGTCTCCACTCGTCTTTCACTTTGTCTTTCTCTCTATGGGATTCTCTCACACACCCTATATGTCTCTAGATATGAATCATACCACTAAAATTACTCTCTCTCTCCTGTAGACACAACATTTGTTGCGGTCTCCTTTTCGTCTCCATCCCAGACTGACATTATTCATTTGTTTACCGATCAGACAAACTCCCCGCCCCTCTCTCTCTCTCACACACACAACTCCTGCTTCCACTCCCCTTCCCGACTACCGTCTCTCTCTCTCACACAAAACTCTCGCTTTCGCACCCCCGACTTGTATTTCTCTCACAAACATTTATCGACTAGCCTCTAGATAGGTTTATACACCCGCACACTCGTGCTTCCACTATCGCATGCATGTCTCTCTCCCGCTCCTTGTATCTATGTAGATTTTTCTTCCCTTCTTGAGACACGCCCTCTCGATCGTGCACACACACACTATCGCCTCATTTTAAGCTGATACCTCTCGCACACACACTCTTTGTGTCTTTGTCACACATGCACTCTGTCCTCCTCCTCTCTCCCTCTCTCTCTCACACACACGGGCTTTTTGCAACAACTAGCAAGATGCCCATGCGTTGCACGGAACATGAAGATGCATTTGTATGAGTAGTTTATCTTGTGGGAGAAAAGGATGAACAAGGGAAGGCCTTATTTGCAAGTGTGGAGAGGGGTGTGGGTATCTTTTTGCAAAATTGCCATAGTTTACTTCCTATCCGTCAGATATAGATCGGACGGCCTATATTGCAGGATGGCAGGCACACGATCATCACCGACTATGCTTTTTATAAGAGTAGGGATAAAAAACAGAGTTGGTGATGATGGTGGGCCTGCCATCCTACAATATAGGCCATCCGATTTATATCTGATGGATAAGAACGAAACTATGGCAATTTACCCGCACTCCTCTCCACATTTGCAGATAAGGACTTTCCTCGTTCATCCTTTTCTCCCACAAGATCTTGATGTTCCGTGCAACGCACGGGCATCTTGCTAGTAAGAGTAGAAATTAGACATATACCACTTCTCGAATCTTGAAACCAATAACATTCCTCCCTTATCTCATCAAAACCGCCAAAGGAATATATTTTGAGTGAAACATAACATTTTTTAGTGATATACGTATTTCAAAACTAGACTTTTTTTCTATCAAATCGGTGAATATGTATTAATCTACTCTGATCGTGTGGCAACGCATTGGCACATTGCTAGTAGTTATTATAATTTTTTGGACACCAGACAAACGGTGGAGTACATATACGAAGAGAAGAGGCGCACGCATGCAGTCGGTCTCTCGCTGTCTTGCACACATGAGTGTTACGTAAAGTCAACGTTAACAAATAAACCCTAAAACCCTAGGTGCACGATTGCTGCATTTGCGGGTACCGGGTACATGGTGGAGCGCACCATTGTAGGAATAGTCAGCTCGCGTGATAATTTGATCCGTAGGAGTTGATGGTCGGGACCACAGGTGAACGACTTGGAGGCGGTGGCTCGCCAGTTGCCACAGATCGAGTAGCCACGTTTAAAATATCATTTTTTAGCGGGGTTAAGAGTTCCGATTTTCAATGGCGCGTTATAAGTACTAAGTAGTTTTTAGAACGATTGGTATGGAGCGAAAACGGAATTCATAGTACTACGTACCTCCTTGGCGTATGGTTGTATGGGTTTATGTTGCGAGATGTTGAACCTGGTAGTTCTAGGGAAAATACTATGGTTTAGATTTAGATGTTGGTTTTCAGTAATGAAAATCAGAAGGGGGAAACCCTTCTTTGATTAAAAAAAACTACTACCTCCGTTCTGGTTTACTAGTCCCCATCGTATTTTGGGTCAAAGTTTGTCAACGAATTTTACTTGTAAAATGTGAATGGAAAACGAGATTTTGTTATACATAAACAAAAAAGGACTGGAGGGAGTGATTGCTCTGACATGGACGCGACCTCTCATAGCACAGGCATTGAACCGGCGCGCCGGCCAAGAGGGCCCCACTCGCTGCAGGCCCGGCTGAACATGCCTCCTCGCCGCATGCAACCGGCTTCAGACTGCCCCGCCTACCTTCATTGATTCCGCGCGTGTGCCGGCAACACGTCCTTCCACGAGCCGGCTGGCATTTTAGAACACAAAAAATGACCAAAATATAATTAATTACGCATGGTCTTGACTTGTTGTGCTCGCACTGGTAGCAGGAACTAGAGGTTTTTCTTTATTCATAACTCTCCTCAATTTTTTTGGCTTTGAGGTGAATCATGGTTGTGGACATTATGTATGAATGTGGAGATATCTGTGAACATGAGTTTGATGTGGAAGTTGAACTTGGAATGTCGGGCTTGCGCGTGAACTATACCATGTCCAATGCTTCGTCTGTTATCGTTTGGAAAGTAATTGCTGTTATTACATGACCCGAAAAAAAATATGTTGTGCCACATCAGTAGATGCACGGACATCACAACAGGCATGCTGACTGGATAAACATTTGAACCTAGCTACTATGAAGGAAATTTTGTATTGACAATAGTTTTAGATAGCAGGAGATGCCTAGCCTGCTCTGCCTCTGCTAGCTTATTTCTGGCTACTTCCATCTCTTCTTTGGCATGGGTGAAGAGATCATCTGATTGCTCTTTTCTCTTCTTCAGGAACTCAGCTACATTCTCAAGGGCTGCTGCACGCTTTCTTTCAGCCTTTACTAGAGCCACGAGGACACGAACAACCGACGACTCCACCTGGCTTGTGTGTAATCCAGCATCATTTGGGAATTTGCACCTTGTGTCTAATCCAGCATCATTAGGGAACTGGCACCTTGTGTGTAATCCAGCCTCATTCTGGAAACATGATCTCGAGGTTGACGATACTTCCCTCCTCGCAGGAACTGCATCCCGACATGAAGTTACGTCTTTTTTAGATCAATACTCAGAGCAACCCAGATCCATTTAGTAGAAGCCAGATAAATAGAACTGGGAGAAGTGAATTCAAAAGGAAAAATAAAAAATAAAAACAGACTACAAGGTGAGAACACCCACTTCCTACATCAAGCTAAAAACGAAAGCATTAGGACGATTAAGACTCTTCTTATGACACATCAAAGAACACGAGGCTTAAGAGAAACAGAAACTACAACATATACACATCGAAGAACACGAGGCTAAACGAAAGTAATTGAAAGGGTGTTACTTACCAAAGCTCGTTTTATAGGTTCGGTGCAGCTCCTCTTTAACTTGCCACGCTCCTTGAAGATGTCCCCAATATCCCATGTTTGGTCTTCATTGCTCCTCTGCATGTTCGCACTTGTGGTTTTAAAATCTCAACATGGCAAGAAAAATGGAGGCTATAACCAATTACTTTTATGGGAACAATAGCACCCAGGAAATTTGAAGGTTAGGTATGAACAAAATTGGAACTGCACATGTACTGCTAAGTGATTCAATACACACATTACCAATCGAGGAGGAGAACGATGGTCGCGGCGGCCTCTGTGAGTCATGGTCGGCAACGGGAGTCAGTTCATTGTCCATGACGGTGGTGCTTCTGCGCTTGGCGTCGGCTTCCAGGAAGCAGATCTGAGACCATGGAAGACGGTGCCGGGGAAGAGGCTCCGTGTACGACGACGACGGTGGACCGGCTCCAGGGCGGCGTACGAGGTCGTCGATGAGGTAGATGCGCTGCGGTGGACGAGTGCGCCGATGTAGAAGGGGAGGAACACGAAGGCTGCGGTGCCGTGGAGAAGTCTATTTTGCGGTGGGGATAGAAAATGGGGAGTATTCAGGTGTACTACTCTGGGTGTCGGGGTGGGGTTGGCTGGGTAGGGTGAACCTGAAGTTACGAAAACAACTCCCTACCAACCGTCATCCGTAGGCCTGTTTCCGAAGGCTATGATGGTAACTTCCCACTGCTCGAATCAGGGTCGCGGGAGATTTTCCCGCCGACCTCAAAATTTTGTGACACTGAACTCCCCGTGTGGCGTGTTGGGTGATTCGGCTAAGCAACTAGCGAGTAGTACTAGTAAACTCTGCATATTAGGTTTGACCGAAGTCAAACTTCCTAAAGTTTGACCAAGTTTATAGAAAAATATAAACATTTACCATAAAAGATATGTATGATGTGAAAGTACATTCAATAATGAATCTAATGGTATTTATTTGTTAATGTATATGTTAATATTTTTTGTTATAAACTTTCTGAGAGTTTACAAAACTTGACTTTGACCAATGCTAATATGCGGACTTAAATAAAAACGGAGGGTGTACACATTTGTTTTCTTAGTATGTAGTGAATTAATCATTTGTTGAAATTGTGAAATAAATATATTAGGCTACTGATTTCGAATGTAATGGTCTATACAATTCAATAGTTACAATCATTGTCGAATTCCAAGATGTATACGAGGTCTATAGTACTTCACAACATGCTCAAACTCGCATAATCCCAGTCAAATGACAATCAAAATGCATTTCATAGATATTACTTTGTAGGATGCAACAAAACCAACAATAACTCTACATCAGCCATTATAAAAGCAACATTTTGAACATATCCCAATGTGTGAATGAAACGTGCAGAGAGAGCTTGCGAAGATGGAGCAGATAGGGCGGGAAAGACTGTATGTATGTGGACGAGAGAGTAGGAGACAAACCTAACGAAACAAAGAGAGGGAGATAGAGAGAGAAAGAGAGAGGAAGAAGTTAGGTCTGTGAGAAAGATGGAGACATGTAATATACGTGAGATGCGTGTGCATCCGGATTCTGTACACGTGGAAGAAGAGACGACAGGTTTGATGAGAGAGCTGGAAAAACATGGACGAGAGGGGAAGGATCTCGTGGGTTGAGGGATTGCTAAATTTGTGTGGGGGAGAGAGGGATTGGTAATTTTGTGCGAGAGAGAGAGGGTGGGGGAGGAGTCAGCCAGCCGTCATCACATCATCCTGCTTCCAAATGGCCCCGCATTCTCTAGCGTAGTGTGGTCGCCGTCTTCGATCTCCTCGATGCCCTCTTTGAAGATTGAGGTGTTGTGCATGCTGGGGTGCAGAGAAGCACAAGCAAGAGTGGTCGCCATATAAACTTGGATAGGGATGAATTGTGTGCTTGGGGGAGGGGGTGTGTGTGTGTGTGTTTGTGAGATATTGAGAGAAAACAAACCTAAGGAGAGAAATGTGTGTGTATGTGACGGAAAGCTACATGCTAAACAGGGTATTCACAAAGAGATTGTGCGTGCGAGATAGAGAGCGATATGCGGGCCTTGAGGTGGGCAGGGGCCAGGTGAGGGTGTCAAAATGTGCGTGTTGATGCATGTGTTACATGCGATCGTGCGAGGGACGGACGAATCGAGAGAGATGGTTGTTGTGTTACGGATGCTCCTCTCTCTCTCTCTCACACACACACACACAAGTAAAATAGAAGACCGTTCTCTCATGTATACACAAGTACACAACGTATCAGCATCTGTCTATGTCTCACTCATGCATGATCATTTGCACATTCACACCTCTCTATGTCTCTATCACACGCACACCGTATCCACATTGCCCTTCCGCCACAACACACATATGGACACATACACACGTTCTCTCTCAGTCACACACACAAAATCAGTATTAAAAAAAACTAGGGTGCACCTAAAACGTCCAAATCCAAATAAACACGAACTGGAGCTAAATTCAAATATATGGAAAAATTGTAGCGTCAAGAAATTTTCCCGGAAAAAATAAGTTGAGTAATATTCGGGGATTGTTTTCACACACACAAAAAGGTTCGGTGGATGTCCTTCGAGCGCGACACGGTGACGCACCGTTCGATCGACCGCGTGGCCGCGGTTCACGCGCTTGCACAAGATTCCGTATCATGGCTGTGGTAACTAATAAAAGTGTTGCCTAAGTCTAATGTTTACGTGTACTAGTACGGTTTTCTTTTAAGTTTGACCAACCCTATATAAAACTAAACTAAGCTCCCATACACACACTCATCAATATGCCGCCGCCGCCGTTGCGCATGCCAGCGCCCGCCTGCTCCGGCCAACAATTTCTTGCCCATCACCGCCATGTCGCCGCCAAGCCGAAGGCTCGCCCGCTCACGTCGTTTGCAGTCCCTCCTCGCGATGCCGCCACACTGCCAAGCACGCGAGCAGCTGGTGGAGCCGCGTCTATGCACGCAGCGTATGAAGAGGAGGACGAGCGCGTGCTCCAGCACGCCGGCGAGGAGGAACTAGCTTGTCATTGTCGTCTTCGCCCGCGCGGAGGAGGCGTGCATGGTGGCTGTCGCGGCGGAAGCCGGTCGCGCGCGCGTCGAGCCCGCAAACCGGGTGCGGACGTGGAATCTACCTTCGAGACCTTAAATGCCACGTGGATCCTCCAATCTGAAGGAGCAATTTGGGTTAGTCGACTCTTGTGAGCCGTTTGATGCAACATGGATGGCTAGAAGGGCTTCTTCAACCTCCGAAATTGATGCACAGTTCATCTTCTCAGCCCGCCACACGCCTAACCGCCTGCCTGCCGTCGCCGCGCCCTCCCCTGAACCGCCTGCTAGCGCCATGCTCCCCCACTCCGCCATCCGTTTAACCCCGGACACGATCCATTTTTTCCTGCGAACTGCATTCCACACCCAACACTCATAAGATAGATCATGGGCACCCTGCCACCCTAATATAGATACTGGGGTAGCTTCTCTGCCGTCTTCTTCCTTCGCTCAGTCGAACTTCTTTCACAAATCGACTGACCCAAATTATACTACTAGTACGAACGTATTAAGTACAGTAGGAACACGAAGATATGAGAAGTAGTACCAACTGCAAGAAGAACAGTAGTAAGACATAGTACTAGTACTACTATACGTACTAAAGAGTTCAAATAACGAGAAAGAACATAAACATAGTTCTGCTGGGGCCTCAGTACAACACATCCTTGAAAATAAACTAAGCAACTAGTCCGCTTGACACTGCAGTAGAACTAGCATGAGCGACGGCACAGCCACCTACTCGGAGTCTGAGTCGACGTCCTCGACTTCATCCTCGTCCCTCCTCCTCTTCCTCTTTGCTGACGCTTCTTTGCTTGAACCGGACACTGGGCTCTACTTCTTCATCCAACCCTTGTAGATATTTAAACAAAGGTAGGCATCCATTGCTGCGTACAGGCTGTGATCTTCATCTAATGTCTTCGACTCCCATGCATGATGAAACTCGTGGTGAGGTTTCTTCAGTTTAGCGTACGAAGGATCAATCATGGTTGCTGCCAGGGTCAGCATTGAAGGCTGAGAGGAGGACACCAGGCTTGCCTTCTGGAGATCGAAGGGCTGGCCTACAACGAGGCCTATCCGACCCAGGACATCCCTGTCATTCCTAAAGTCTACAGTAACGAATTTCACTCTTTCGTCCTTGAGGAAGTTCTTAAAATCCTGGCACTCAACGTCGGCATGGCATATGTGGTAGACCAAGAACACGTTATGTACGCAAACCTGGATCACGGCGGGCTTCTTCTTCTCTGCCTCCTTTAGTTTCTTCTCTCTTTGCTGGACTGTGGTGTACTCGACATCTAGCCCAGTGACCCACTCATCCGTTGAACTGTTGAACATGCGTAGGAAGCGAGCAAGGCATGCTTTCACCATCGCGGATCCACGTGTGTAGATGACGAAGAACTCATCGCCGGTGATGGCTCTAACCTGGTACTCAGGAGCGACCATGGAGATTTGGGAGGCCATGGATTTTGGAGGAGGGTTAGGAGAAGTTGAACTGGTGTAATGTGAAAGGACGGGACGACTGGGAGCGAACTGTTGTAAGGTACTGTACTAGTAGAAGACGGGGACGAGTAGGCTATGCGAACGGCGTGGGGTTGCTGGCTTGCCCGGTGGATAAACGGCTGCAAGCCCCAAAGAGTTCTCGAGAACTATGCGGGGCCCACTAGATGTCATGTCTACTAGACCCATATCGTAGGCCTGACGGTATAGCTTCTGCCTGTTTGCACGCCATGCCGGCGCGTGGGTAACTTCACTTAATTCCGTCAACCGTCGCGCCTCCCACGACCTTCGCCTCCCTCGCGCGGTCGCGCCCTTTGAGACTTCGACCGGCTATAAATAAGCAATTTTTTGTGCCTACTCCGCATGCATGACACTCCCTCTGGTCCTTTTTACTTTCGTCAACCGTTTGCAAAGTGTTTGACCAAATTTATACTAAAAATATCAATATCTACAATACTGATTATAATGAGTATAAGAACTACTATTAGATGAGTTAAAGATTCTAATCCTGAACTAACCCTGAAGTAACTCTAGCGAAAGAGGTGTTTGGATGACAGGGTTAGATGGAGCGCGGATACGGCGAGGTCCCTTCATGGGCGGTGCGAGAGAGGGATCTGCTACAGGGAGAGCGAGAGAAAAATGTGTTTTTTAGTGTCCCGAGAAGAACTAACCCAAATAAGCACCTCTTGGGTGGGTTAGATTTTTTTTGGGTTAGTTGAGTTCAAACTAACCCAAACTAACTCTAACACATGGATCCAAATAGGGCCAAGGTTAGCTATTAGAGTACTACTACGTCCCTTCTAGTTTAAAGGGCTCGATTCAAAATTTTCACCTACTCTTAGCAAGATAGAGGCGGTGGAATAGTTTTTGTAGTTCTTCACAAAAAAAATGTGTTTACCAATGCATGCATGAACACTAGTTACTCTAACCCCCCTCTCTTCTTTAATTCTTTGCCACATCAGCATGTTTGCTATTCCCGTGTGCATGATACCACCTAAGATACCACCATTATGGCTAGCCTTAATCATCGCATGCAATAATTTAGTGCACCTTGAAATATGAACATGTGTGGGGCGTGTATGTTTTTAATGACTTGAGACTATACCTAGCCCGGCATGCAAGATGAGAGTTATTATGCACCGTTCCCCATACCTGCAGGAAGCCCGTTCGTCTCCAAATCTTTTCCTCTCCATGTGTGGAAACAATATGCCTGCCAGACTCTCCTTCTCCCTCCGGCGGTCCCACCACTCCACCCCGTGTGGAAAAAATCTGCATGCATGACTCTCCTGCCCCCGTGCTCGTCCAATCCGTTGTGACCAGCAATATTTCCACCCCTTCCCACACCCATGTAGCTGTTACTCCCTCCTTTCCGGTTTATAGGGCTTATCTCAAAATTTTAGTTTTTCCATTTTATAAGGCTCAATTTGGTTGTTTCCCATCACATGTTCAGATTCCAAAGTGCATTAAATCATTGCATGCAAGTATTAAGAGAAAATTGACCAATGCATGTAATTTATGCATGCATGCATTGCAATTAATGCATTGGTAAACATACTTTTTTGAGGAAAACAAGAGCATTAATTGGGTGCTTTTGCAAACTACAAAAAGTATTCCACCACTTACCATCTACCTTGGTTGGTGAGATTTTTGAATTGAGCCTTATAAACCGGAAATGAGTACGTTAATCACGCAACATATCTTCTGGGACGCTGCTTCAGTTACTTAACTGCAAGTGCATTGGGTCACTGACATATGGGCCCAACACGGGTCTAGCACACATGTCAGTGACGCAACTGGACCTGCAGTTAAGTCAGTGCAGCTCAGTCCATATCTTACATAGGTGTGCCATTGCTCGCTATAAATATTGTGCCTCCCACGACATCGCTATCTCCTCCCCCTCACGTTCATGTTCATCGCTATCTCCTCCCCCTCCCCCTCACGTCGACCACCATGGCATCGCCCCTCCCAAGCCCTAGGCGCCCCTCGCTGCACCACGCGGACGGTCACGCGTCGCCGTTTCGTTCCTCGCCGCCACTAGTCGAGGAGGACGCGTCGGCGTTCCGCTCCTCGCTGCGACATGTCGAGGTGGACATGTCGCCGTTCCGTTCCTCGCCGCCACTAGTCAAGGAGGACGCGTCGGCGTTCCGCTCCTCGCCGCGACGCGTCGAGATGGATGCGTCAGCGTTCCCAATCTCACCAGCACGCGCGTCGAAGGACGCGTCGGCGTTCCCAATCTCGCCAGCACGCGCGTCGGAGGACGCGTCGGCTCCCCGCTACGGGAAGAACGCCGCGCCGCCCGCCGAGCCCCCCCAGCCTTGAGGAGCTTTGGAAAGAAATGGATGTCGCCTTGTGGGAGGCTTTGCCTCCAGTAGAGCGCGCCAAAATAGAGGCGGAGAAGAAGGCCGAGGAAGAGAAGCGCACCGCGGAACAAGCTGCCTGGCAGGCCTATGTCGCGTCTGAGAGAGTCAGGCAATTGGCTCTTTGGCAGAAGGCTCGTGCGAGGGCCGTGAGGGTGGCGGAGGACGCCCGTGGCGAAGCCCTGAGTGCAGTCGGGCCCAAGCGCCTCATCTACGCTTGGTGGTACGTGGACCGGGTGCACGCTTCTAGTGAGGAGGAGTACCTCTTGGCGCCGGATCACCACACCGGTGAGATCGCGCTTGCCCGCCGGCAAGCCGCCAATCAGCACCTCGCGAGTTGCGAGGCTGAGGAAGAGGCGTTGTGTCGGCGCGCTGGGAAACAGCCGTGCACCAGGGCACTCGTGGCGCGCCGCAAGCGCTCCTGCGAGCGCCGTGGCTTTTAGTAGGAGTATAATTTTTGTTTCATAAGGCGATCTCATTAGTTTTGGGACGCAATGATAAATCCCGAACGTTCAGGAATTATTAGCGTCCTTAATTAAGTATGTAAAAGGGAAAGTTTGGAAACCTTGTGTATTCGTACGCATTTTGCAAGTACGTGCATATAGCACAAACTTTACTATATACTATCGCACTACACGTCTCTCTTTATATATGCTTGCAGACTGTGCTACTCCCTCCGTCCAGGTCAATAAGTCATCTTTGGTTGTGCACCGTGACCAAGGAGGGAAGACTTATACACCTAGATGGAGGGAGTACTACTATTACTTATGTACATGCAAATGCACGTTTTAACATTACGATGCGGTTTTTGTAAAAGTAGAAAAACAACACTAGTCAAGCTTGTGAAACGATTCAATGCAAAACAAATGCAAAAATGATCATTTGATTGTTTACTTTTAGCTTCCTTCTCTGTGGTTATCTCTCTGTCATACTTTGTACGGAGTATCTCACTGGTCGGAAAGGCATGCAAATTCCCAAACCGCTTCCTACACCCTGTATCGAATTTTTTGCCTAACAAGTTGTGCTGTGCAATTGGAATTCCAACTTGAGTACTACTACTAGTAGGAGTACCAGGGGCCAGTTCTTTTAGGCTTCTAGATTAGTAATCCCATAACTACTACCTCCGTCCTGGTTTATTGGTCCCCATTGTAATCTGTGTCAAATTTTGATCATAAATTTAACTAATGAAATGTTATCTTTGGTCAAAATTTAGCACAAATTACAATGGTGAGGAATAAACCAGAACGGAGGTACTACAAGTAGTAGTTTAGAAGCCCAAATAAATGAGTGAGTCGCCTTAATGTTACTCTCCACTGTGACTAGTCTTATGGGAAAAGCTGGGGAAGCCGCCAAAAGAACTGGCCCTAGGAGTAGTAGCTAGGGATCGAGTGTGCGAGATGAACCGGAGAAAGTAAATGCAGAGAGATGAAATGCAAAAAAGACGGAGGGATGTGATGGTTGCTTTTCCGTTTATTTTACCAGGCCACTTATTACTGGGAGTGGTTGGGTTTTGTGATATGACGGCTTTACTGCCGCGCCACGAGCAGGGTGAGACTCCCGTGCAGCGCCGCCATCTACACCAGTACTCGGTCGTGGTTTACTACATTGGTCGTTGTTTATCCCCCATTGAATTTGACTGAAGTTTAACTGACAAAATGTTAGTGCATGTCAACAAAAACAATATCGTTGGATCCGTATTTGAACATAGTTTTCAATGATATAATTTTAGGTGACATGCATCATCATTTATCGTAGTATATATAATGTTAGTTCAATTTTTGGTCGTACTAATCTATAGTAAGGTGCCCGTGCGTTGCACGGAAGAGTGAAATGCATTGATCGGGGAGTTGTTGATTTTGACAAAGGATGTGGGGGTCATCTCATGTGTAACGGGTATCGATAGGTTTCTTCGGATATTATTTCATCTCTAGAGCTCATAAACATCCGGGTGAAATAGATAAAAAAGTATATTTTGCAAACAAAAGCGTTCAACTGTTCAACCTGCATCCAAAACTTGTGAAGAAATAACTCTTATTGTGCTTTGCAAGAAATGATCATCAAGAATTAGTTTTTGAGTATGCATTGTTATACATGTTGGCTACAGATGACATGGCACTTTCTTATAGTCAGCAGTTGGCTATACTATTTAAGTATTAACCATGCCCTTATACACCTAGACGGAGGGATTAAATTAGGATGACTTGGAAGGGGGTAGAGGATATGTAAGAAATGGTTCATCATAAGTCTTTCACCAGTACTGTAGTAAAAATTCATATATGGAAGATTCTAGACTAAACCATAAATGGATACACTTTTATTCATGCGTGATACTCCAATAGAGCAAGATCATGCATGGAAGTCTCCACATGCTTAGACAGCGGATTACATTGAGCGAAGACTAATGATCAACATTTAACTTGATAATGCAGATGTCCAGGCGAACCTCCTTGGAGTCCCCGTGCACATTGTTGGGAGTCAAATAATACCGTGCGTCTTCCATGTCCATATCGGCGGGAAGGTCCCAGCTCGGCAGAGTCCAAGTCAGCTTGACGTAGCCTGTGTCACCGCCCACGTACCTCCGAGGGGTAATAATAGTGAGCACGCACCCGTACATCGGCCTCGTGTCAGTGTCAGCGTCAGCGGCGTCGCGTCCAATCCATTTGAGTTAATTGCGTGTATGATTCTCCCTCTATAAAAAGTTAATTGCACCGTTAATCTTGTATTCTAAGTACTCTGTGGGTTCCACTGTCAGTACAGTGTACATGACTTGCAGGCTAGCTACAGATTTGTACAGAAAGTTAAAAAGAAACAAATCCATCCTTAATCCTGTATTCTAAGTACTCTGTGGGTTCCACTGCCAGTACAGTAGCGAAAGAAGTATAGTATATATTAAAAAAATATATAAAAAGCTAAAGTTTAGGACAGAATTCGAACTCAGGTCATCGCGCTGCGAGTATTCGGCCCGGACCAGTACACTAGGTGCTGGTGCGGAGAATGCAAGAGATAAACCTTTATAACAATGAGCCCGTCCGTTGCAACGGATCCAAAGTAGAATAATACATATTCACAAATTTGAAAGAAAACAATTTACTTTTGATATACATATCACTAAAAATATCTTATGTTTCACTCCAAACAGTTTACTTTTGATATAACAATGATTGGACCAGTACTGTGATCACTCAAGCAAGTTGTCTGACTTCGATATGACCCTACGCTGCTGGTATGTGTCTCGTAAGTCAAGTGGCGTGCTGTAGGCATCATCACTTGTCCACTTCCCGCAGCACATATTCGCTTCTCCATCTTTGTCCGCTCTTCCATCCCCGCTAAGGCGCCTCCCCCCTCGTCCAATCTTCCGTCCCCGCTAAGGCGCCTCCCCCTCGTCCGAAACCCAAGCACTAACAATGGCAGAACCGAGCAGCGTCCGCCGAAAGAGTGGCTGGAATTCGCTCCCCACAGAGGTAATCAAGCTCATTGTTTCACGTGTGGACAATCTCAGTACCATGCCGCTCGCCGCGTGCTCGTCGGGGCTGTACCGTTTACTCAAAGCCCTCAGGCTGGAGCTTTTCAAGCCAGCTCCTTGCTTGCTGATGCCGCCTGATCTTCAGAAACGGCGTGTCACGCAGCATAACGATCGTCAGGTGGCAAGCATCAACCCCCTTGACTGCGATCCGATCCCCATCACCCTCAACTACATTAATGGTATGTACTGGGTCGGCATGAACATGTCTTGGATGGTGCTCATCGACGGTCGCGGCAGCTGGATGCTCGTGGAGGTCTACACCCGGCGATTGATCCCCCTTCCTTCGATTAACACTGCACTGCTTTGGCACCGCGGCCCAGAATACTCGGAATCTTACAGTAGCCAACATGATACCAAGTTCGATTTGCTCAAGGTTGTAATCTGCCAAGTGCCCACAAGATCTGCGAATTATAAACACTTCAGGCTAATTGCGTTCTTCAACTGCGGTCTCGCCTATCTGACAGGTCACTGCGGTAAGTGGATAAATCTGCACGTCCATCGCAGGATCATACATCCTCCATGGTTCTCTGATGCCATTGAACACAAGGGCTTCATTTACGCTATCGACTCCTTCTATGGCTGGACATATTGCTGGCCTACTCCAGTCATCGCTACAAATGGCTGTTACAGCAGTATGTTACTTTCCTATGATATCATGATGGCTTGCTTATATTACTGTCAACATTTACTGAAAAAATATTCATGCTCATAACATGCTGTTCTTAAGATTGACTACATCAAGAGCCCTTTTTTATTTGACTCCAACTTTGTTTTGAGGGTTATTTGACTTGATATGATGTTGTAGGCCGCCTGGTGTCCCTACCCTTCCCAATCCCAGAACCTTTCAAAGAAAAGCGGCATGGCAGTTGCATGTGGTTCCTGGATTGATCAGACGACGGTGAACGATTGATGATCGTTCGCACGTACCGGACGTGTTGTTTCGCGGAATACAATCACAGTCACTGCAAGGTCTTTGAGCAGGATCCCAGCTTCTCTGGGCCTTCAGGAATTTTTGACTGGAGGTCGGTAAGTAGCCTTGGTACACGCTCTCTGTTTGTCAGACTGAATTATCCGATTAACCAGGAGATAACCGACGGCAAGGATCATGATGGCAGCGCGGTTTCATTCATCAGGCAAAACTGTGTGTACACAGCGTACCATGCGTCTCTGCATGCACCATACCCTGATATGTGCCGCCATGCTCTGCAGCCCAAAGTAGGAGAGAGGGTCGCAAGTATCAGACTTTGACCTGCTGGCTGGAGTTTCCCCCGTCAGGCACCCATCTGGTTCAAGCCGTCAGCCAATCTCCACAGCTTAATAAATAGTAACGTCTAACTGAGCCAGTTAGTTAGATGCGTACACTTGGTGTAGTAGGATCTTTATTTAGTTTGATGCATACACTTGTTCTTTTTTGGTAGCCCTTTTGTAATGATGGCTGATGTTTGGTTTGGAAGAGAGAGCTGCGTCTTCACTCTTCTGGCCTTCTTACTGCTTCTGTTGCATCCCCAGCCCTGGTTGCTGCTGCTACTGTTTTCAATGTACAATCAGTAGTATATTTCATCTGTTGGTTGAATAAATGTGTTGTTAGAACGACAAACACAATGTTTTGGAAGTCGTTGCACGGTTCAATCCTTTAGTGCCCCGTACCGTACGTAGCGCATACTATTTTTTGTACGGAACACATTTTCCACTTGTTGATAACATGCAGCCCACTGATGAAGGCCCAATAGAGAAGTCCATAATTAACTCGAAGGGAGGCTCTCACATGAATCCGGCCAGGTACATGCTCATGGTCACCTAAACATAAATAAGTAAATAAATAAATAAAGCTAAATGCTCATGCACCAGTTCTTTAAATTCACGATTTAACAGGAGGATATTATTTCCTATGATAGTGTCGTTACATTCAGTCGATATTATTCTTCGGCAAAGATAGCGACCTGTCTTCTTTCTCCCAGCATTTTCTTCCTGCAACTAGCGGACCCATGCAAATCATAGTCAACGTCGTAAATAGATCCGGTCCATTTTTTTAATAAGAATGTCCAACCCAGCCCAGCACATTGGCGACAACACTTTATCCTCCGCCTTGGTGCGCTCGCCGTGGCGCCGCCGTCCGGTCCTGTCAACATAGTTTTTTTCGAAACGGTCCCTGTCAACATAGTGAATCGGGAGAGGACTGTAGTTGTGAGCATGACAGTACGGACCCACCAGGTCCACTCCCGAACAGAAGCAAGCGCCTCTTTTACTACTGAGATGAACCCCTCGTTTTTTACTCTAATCCACCCTCCCGATATCTGGGACCCACATCATTTTTAACGTATAGTCAATTAACGACAGAATTGCACAACTTTTTTTTAGTAGTAACTCGGAGGAGCAGGCTATAAACTGGGTTGTGCGGTCTCTATGGCCCGTCTAACAACATGACCAGCCCAGTAGTTTTTTCTTTGGGAAAATAGGTAGCCCAATATTTCTTTTTGAAGAATACCCAAGCTAGGCCTATTTGTTTTCTCCGACTTACTGGGCTGCAAATCTTTCAAGACGAGGAGGGATGCATTCTGGCCTGGCCAAAGAGTATGGTGTAACGCCTCGGATCCGATGCGCCAGGTGTCTTCCAGTTATTCGCTGTCATTGCCATGTCATGTGCTTGCGTGTTGCATTTTGCCATGTCATCATCTACATTGCATCCTCATGTTTTTGAAAACTTGCATCTGGTCCTTTCCCCCGTTGTCCGTTTCGTGATCCGACACTCTCACACGCGCCCGTTGCACCTCTCTGACCTCGTTTCGTGAGTGGCATTTAAATGTTCTCGGAATGGGATGAAACTTGGCGTGCAGTGTTGTTTTAGAGTAGGTAGACCGCCTGCCAATTTTTGTTCCATTTGGAGTTCGTTTGACGCCCCAACGGTTAACCGCGTAGCCCGAAACCCCTCTCTCTTTGCAGCCCAGCCCCTCTTCACCACAGCCCATGAGCCCATCCAAACCCCCTCCATGCTCTCAGTCGTTCGATCACGATCGTGTGGGCGAAAACTGCACCTCATTTGGACACTCCTAACTCCCTCTACCTATAAATAGATGCCTCCCCCCGAAATTCCGCAGTCCAAACCCTAGCCCCGCTCCTCTCTCCGCGCCGGACATGTCCGTCTCCGCCGGACACAGTCGCCGCCGCCGCCCGCGCCAATCCGGGCATGCCACGTGGCATCCGCCGCCGCTCTCCACCGCCGGCCCGCGAACCCGCAGCGGGCCCGCGAGGCCCATCCGCCGCCGCCCGCCTCCCGCGCCGCCCGCCCCCGACGCCGCGCGCCCGCCCGCGCGCCGCCGCCCTCGCCCTCCGTCGCCGCTGCCTCCTCGCGAGCCCCGCACAACGCCGGCCACCGCGCACCGTCCCGCCGCCCGTGCGCCGGCCACCGCGCGTCGTCGCCGGAGCTCCAGCCTCCGCCGCCGCACCTCTTCACCGGCGCCGCCCCCGCGCCGCCTCGCCCCGTCCGCTCGACCCCCCCGACCTCCTCGGCATCCACGCTGTCGCCGGAGGAGCTCGCCGCCGGCGTTGACCTGCCCCTGGACCAGATCCACCGGGAGGTGAATCAAACACCTCCGCCGTCCCGGATATCTTCGTCCCGATCCTCTCCGTCCAGTTTTTCCGCGGGGTATAATTTTCACCGTCCTGAAATTTGCATATTCTGGTGCTCTGTTCGTCATGCCATAACCTCATGTGTGCTGCTCTGTTTTGTGCGTGTAATATTTCAAAATGTTCATTGAGAGGTGCTCTTCATTTTGCTCCATTGTGCAATGCTTGTTTGAATCCATCTTGATGCCCTTATCAGCGTTGCAAGAGTGCTATGTGATGTTGTCTGCTGTAACTTAACATAACTTGCTGTTTTGTCATTTTTGTTGCATTTTGTGTCTGCATATTTTGTGCATCGTGTCTACATGTTTTAAGAGCATATCCATGACATCTTTACAGTGGTGCAAGCCTTGTATTTTGTTATGCCCTGTAGTGAGTGGATCAAGCTTGTGAAGTGGACTACTTGCTGTTAATGTTCTGTCAATGCTGAAACTGTTATATCATGTTGCTATATTTTCTTGATGCTACCAATTAATCTATGCATAATCTGGAGATGTACATTAAAGATGTTTTTTCTATAAATCTGATGCTCTATCAATGCGTGCCTTCGGTTGCATTTATAGACTACTGTAGCTTATTTAAATCGTGCTCTAAAGTTGCTAAACAATGTTGCTGTTAGCCTGTTAACATTAAGTTCAGTTTTGCCATGTGTTTTGCTAGTGGTCCATGCACCCTATGAACTTTCTATTGCCATTCTTAGCTTCATGAACATGTATTCTTACTGTTGCTTACCTTTTCATGCCATTTAATGCTCTGTAGTGAGTTGTACAAGCTCACCAACATGCCTACTTATCGTTGTTCCTGCCATGTGCTGTTATTTTCACCGTCTGAATCTGCCATATCATTTTCCATGTTTGCATGGGTGCTACTATCTTTTCTGTTGATCTTTGGAATAAGTTATGTAAGGGAGTTTTGTTAATTGCTTTTAGTACTAGCATTCCATGCCTTTGGTTGCCATGGTAAGTTCCTGTATCATGTTGTTTGATAGCTCTAAACTTTGCAACCTGATGTTATTTGTGTCATGTCTAGTGAAATTCTGCAAGTCTGTGAAACTGTTATTATTTGCAATCTTGCCATGTCCTTTTGAGCATGTTCTAGTGATTTCTGGAGATAGCTCAGTGTTCATGTTTTGTAATGCTTTACCTATAGATCACGTCCATGTCATTTTTTTCTTCATGTTGAGGTGCTGTAGCATGTTGTTTTGATACTTGCAAGTTCCCTAGTTGCTGTTTTGGACAGCTTGCCCTTTAAACTTGTTTCATGTGTATGTGATGAACCGTTGCTCTGTTTTGAGTGTGCTCTACATGAAAATTGCTTAGTTTTGCATGTAGTCTCATGTGACCTTGTTGCATCCATGTTTTGAGTGTGTTTGCTTGATGTTTGAATGCATTTTGCATCAATGCCATGTTTAACTTGTTTTGCTCACATCTTCTAGGCCGTAGCTCCAAATTAAATGAACTTTATATGTAACTTGACTAGAATTTCGTGTAGATCATCATGGTGCATCTTAACTTGCTGTTTAACAACTTGAAAATAAGGTTTATTCATATCTGGACCAATTTCGAAATTTGCATATGAGGACTTACCGGAATTGTTATATGTTGTTTTCGGCCTCATTTAAACTTGCTTTGATGTGTTGTTCTAATATGCATCATCTCTTGCCATGCGTAGCCTCATGTAGCCTTGTCATGCATCATACTTGGTTGAGCATCATGCCTTGTTCATGTGTGGTGTGTTTACCATGTTGTGTGCTTCTTCTCGATAGTTCCCGTTTCGTTGCGATCGTGAGGATTTGTCCGTCTACGCTTGGTTCGTCTTCGTGGCTTCATCTTCTTCATGGATTCGTTCTTCTTCCTAGCGGGATTTCAGGCAAGATGACCGTCACCTTGGATCTCATTACTATCATTGCTATGCTAGTTGCCTCGGTGCTATCGTTATGCCGCGTTACCTACCACTTGCTTATCAAGCCTCCCAAATTGACATGAACCTCTAACCTTTGTCACCCTTCCTAGCAAACTGTTGTTTGGCTATGTTACCGCTTTTGCTCAGCCCCTCTTATAGCGTTGCTAGTTGCAGGTGAAGATGAAGATTGCTCCATGTTGGATTATGTTTATGTTGGGATATCACAATATCTCTTATATTATTAATGCATCTATATACTTGGTAAAGGGTGCAAGGCTCGGCCTTATGCCTGGTGTTTTGTTCCACTCTTGCCGCCCTTGTTTCCGTCATATCGGTGTTATGTTCCCGGATTTTGCGTCCCTAACGCGGTTGGGTGTTATGGAAACCCCTTGACAGTTCGCCTTGAATAAAACTCCTCCAGCAAGGCCCAACATTAGTTTTACCATCTGCCTACCTACCACCTATACTTTTCCCTTGGGAGTAATTAACCCGCGGGTCATCTTTATTTTAGCCCCCCCGGGCCAATGCTTCTCCAAGTGTTGGTCTGAACTAGAGCCACTTGCAGCGCCACCTCGGGGAAACTTGAGGGCTGGTTTTAGTTGTACGTAGTGCTCATCCGGTCGTGGCCTGAGACGAGATACGTGCGGCTACTATCAAGGTGTCGGCACGCCGGGAGGTCTTGCTGGACTTGTTTTACCATTGTTGAAATGTCTTGTAACCGGAATTCTGAGACTGATCGGGTCTTTCCAGGAGAAGGAATATCCTTCGTTGATCGTGAGAGCTTATCATGGGCTAAGTTGGGACACCCCTGCAGGGTTTGAACTTTCAAAAGCCGTGCCCGCGGTTATGTGGCAGATGGGAATTTGTTAATATCCGGTTGTAGTAAACTTGAAGTAAACTCTTTTAAAATACACCAACCGCGTGCGTAACCGTGATTGTCTCTTTTCGGGGTTGTTCGAGAGGAGAACACAGTTTTTGGGTTATGTTTGACATAAGTAGGAGTTCAGGATCACTTCTTGATCATTACTAGTTGACGACCGCTTGTTAAGCTCCTCTTCTCGCTCTTGTTTCGTAAGTTATCGACCATACTTTTCTTAGTCGCTGCTGCAACCTCACCACTTTACCCCTTCCTTACCCATTAAGCTTTGCTAGTCTTGATACCCATGGTAATGGGATTGCTGAGTCCTCGTGGCTCACAGATTACTACACCAACAGTTGCAGGTTCAGGTTATCCGATGATCATGACGCGAGAGCGATGTTTACTCATGTTGGAGTTCTTCATCTTCGCCGTCGATCTTGGGTTAGGTTCCGGGTCGGCAGCCTGGGCTAGCAGGGTGGATATTGTTTGAGTTTCTATTTCTGTTTCATCCGTAGTCGGATGTTGTTCTCATGTATGTTATGTATTCCTGGGCGTTTGTGCCTTTTGTATGTATCCCCATCTATTATGTAATGTTGATGTAATGATATCTACCTTGCCAAAGTGTGTTAATATGCGGTTCTATCCTTGGTGGGACCTTCGAGTCTCTTTAGGATAGTATCGCGTATTGGGCGTGACATATGGTCAATGTCTTAAAAGTAATATCAAAAGGGATTGAAAATTCCAAAAAAAATTATAGCAAATGGGATATTAGTTTCTTTTTTGTTTTTGTTCTTCACTGATATCTTATACTCCCTCCGTCCAAAAATTCTTGTCTTAGATTAGTCTAGATACGGATGTATCCAATACCAAAACATGACTTGATACATCCGTATTTAGACAAATCTAAGACAAGAATTTTGGGACAGAGGGAGTATTTCATTGGATTTAACATGACATAGTACTAATTTATTTTTAAATTTGTTTTAATATGGCTACTAATTTTTGGATTAAGAATATTTTTCCCCAGCAAAAATTTGCGAATTTTCAAAATTTCCTACATATTTAGTTAATTTTTTAAACCCTGGTACTGACCAGAAAATGGGCAGCAATTCTAAAAATGGAAAACGGGCTGCAATAAATTCCATATGAATTAGAAAATGAGTAAAAAATATAAAAATAATAGAAAATGGGCTGTACACGCCACAGATTTCGAGGCTGACTTGTTTACGCAAGGCTTTGTCAGTCAACACACGATTCTAGCAGCAGTGACTGTTGAATGTCCATCCAACGGCCGACGTGCTTCTTCAATCTCTGATCTTGCTACTCCAGCCGCCTAAACTAGCGCCGGTGGGACTGCCTGCTCCCTCCTCTTGTGGCCCACTGTGATGCTGCGCAGGCTTCCCCGGCCCACCCTACTCCCTCCGCTGGGCTGGCTGCACGCAATCAACTGCCTCCTTATTACGCGAAAAACTGATTACTCCCACTGACATCTGGGGCGCACCGGTTGGGAGGCTGACCTGTGGGCCTACTAAGTTGACGCGTACGCAGGGCTTGTCAACTTAGTCAACAAACGATTCTAGTAGCAGTAACCGTTGGATTTGAATCGAACGGTCCTGCTGCTTCTTCAGTCGCTGCTCTTCTTGCACCGGCCGCCCAAACCAGCGCCGGCGAGTGATACGTATCCAACGTATGTATAATTTATGAAGTATTCATGCTATTATATTATCCATCTTAGATGTTTTATATGCATTTATATGCTATTTTATATGATTTTTGGGACTAACCTATTAACCTAGAGCCCAGTGCCAGTTTCTGTTTTTTTTCATGTTTTTGAGTTTTACAGAAAAGGAATACCAAACGGAGTCCAATGGACGTGCCAATTTTTGACGATTTTTTATGGACCAAAAGAAGACCCCGGAGCAAAAGAGTTGGGCCAGGAGAGTCCCGGGCTGCCCACGAGGGTGGGGGGCGCGCCCACCCCCTGGGCGTGGGCCCCTGCCTCGTGGACAACTCGGAGACCCCCCTGACGTGAGACCTACGCCAAAAAATCCTATAAATACTGAAACCTCCAGAAAACAGAATAGATCGAGAGTTCCACCGCCGCAAGCCTCTGTAGCCACCAAAAACCAATCGGGAGCCTGTTCCGGCACCCTGCCGGAGGGGGGATCCCTCACCGGTGGCCATCTTCATCATCCCGACGCTCTCCATGACGAGGAGGGAGTAGTTCACCCTCGGGGCTGAGGGTGTGTACCATTAGCTATGTGTTTGATCTCTCTCTCTCTCGTGTTCTTGAGGTGATACGATCTTGATGTATCACGAGCTTTGCTATTGTAGTTGGATCTTATGATGTTTCTCCCCCTCTACTCTCTTGTAATGGATTGAGTTTTCCCTTTGAAGTTATCTTATCGGATTGAGTCTTTAATGATTTGAGAACATTTGATGTATGTCTTGCGTGGGATAACCGTGGTGACAATGGGTTATTCATTGATTCACTCGATGTATGTTTTGGTGATCAACTTGCGGGTTCCGCCCATGAACCTATGCATAGGGGTTGGCACACGTTTTCGTCTTGACTCTCCGGTAGAAACTTTGGGGCACTCTTTGAGGTTCTATGTGTTGGCTGAATAGATGAATCTGAGATTGTGTGATGCATATCGTATAATCATACCCACGGATACTTGAGGTGACATTGGAGTATCTAGGTGACATTAGGGTTTTGGTTGATAGGTGTCTTAAGGTGTTATTTTACTACGAACTCTAGGGCTGTTTGTGACACTTATAGGAATAGCCCAATGGATTGATCGAAAAGAATAACTTTGAGGTGGTTTCATACCCTACAATAATCTCTTCGTTTGTTCTCTGCTATTAGTGACTTTGGAGTGACTCTTTGTTGCATGTTAAGGGATAGTTATATGATCCAGTGATGTTATTATTGTTGAGAGAACTTGCACTAGTGAAAGCATGAACCCTAGGCCTTGTTTCCTAGCATTGCAATACCGTTTACGCTCACTTTTACCACTTGTTACCTTGCTGTTTTTATAATTTCAGATTACAAAAACCTATATCTACCATCCATATTGCACTTGTATCACCATCTCTTCGCCGAACTAGTGCACCTATACAATTTACCATTGTATTGGGTGTGTTGGGGACACAAGAGACTCTTTGTTATTTGGTTGCAGGGTTTTTTGAGAGAGACCATCTTCATCCTACACCTCCCACGGATTGATAAACCTTAGGTCATCCACTTGAGGGAAATTTGCTACTGTCCTACAAACCTCTGCACTTGGAGGCCCAACAACGTCTACAAGGAGAAGGTTGCGTAGTAGACATCAAGCTCTTTTCTGGCGCCGTTGCCGGGGAGGTGAGTGCTTGAAGGTATATCTTTAGATCTTGCAATAGAATATTTTTGTTTCTTGTTTTATCGCTAGTTTAGTTTATAAAAGAAAACTACAAAAAAATGGAATTGAGTTTGCCTCATACGCTTCATCTTTTTAATATCTTTCGTGAGTATGATGGAAAGGAAAATTGTGCCAAAGTGTTAGAAGAAGAAGTCTATAAAATGTTTGGCACTAAATATTTGAACGACGAGCATGATGGCAATGTTGTTAGTATGGATTCCTTGAATATCTATGATGCTAATGATATGCAAAGCCACAAGCTTGGGGAAGCTATGTTTGATGAAGATGATATTTTTTTGTCCCCCAAGCTTTGATGAGCAAATTTACTATGATGAAAGCATGCCTCCTATCTAGGATGATTATTGTGATGACACGTATGCTCTAAAGAATAATGATAACCATGAAACTTGTCATCTTGATCTTAATTTTCAATCATATGATAGTTATTTTGTTGAGTTTGCTCCCACTACTATTGAAGAGAAGAATTTTGCTTATGTGGAGAGTAGTAAAATTTCTATGCAAGTAGATCATGAAAAGAATGCTTTAGGTGCTGGCTATATTGTTGAATTCATTCATGATGCTACTGAAAATTATTATGAGGGAGGAATATATGCTTGTAGGAATTGCAATAATACCAAGTTTCCCCTCTATGTGCTTAAAGTTTTGAAGTTATGCTTGTTTTGCCTTCCTATGCTAGTTGATTATTGTTCCCATAAGTTGTTTGCTCACAAAATCCCTATGCATAGGAAGTGGGTTAGACCTAAATGTGCTAGTCATATTCTTCATGATGCTCTCTTTATGTTTCAATTCTTATCTCTTATGTGAGCATCATTGAAATCATCATGCCTAGCTAGGGGCGTTAAACGTTAGCGCTTGTTGGGAGGCATCCCAATTTTTATTTTTGTTCTTTATTTTTGGTTCTGTTTAGTAATAAATAAATCATCTAGCCTCTAGTTAGATGTTGTTTTGTGTTTTAATTAGTGTTTGTGCCAAGTAGAACCTTTGGGAAGACTTGGGTGAAGTCTTTATGATCATGCTGTAAAAAACAGAAACTTTAGCGCTCACGAGATTAGCTAAAACGTTTTACTAGAGAGTGATATTTAGTTGATTCTTTTTGAAGATGATTACTAGACAAATTCCTCAGGTCCACCAATTTATTTTAGAATTTTTGGACTTCAAGAAGTATACGTTTGATACAGATTACTACAGACTGTTCTGTTTTTGAGAGATTCTGTTTTCTATGAGTTGTTTGCTTATTTTGATGAATCTATGGGTAGTATCGGAGGGTATGAACCATAGAGAAGTTGGAATACAGTAGATTTAAAACCAATACAAATAAAGAATGAGTTCATTACAGTAACTTTAAGTGGTGTTTTCTTTTCTTTCGCTAACGGAGCTTACGAGTTTTCTGTTGAGTTTTGTGTTGTGAAGTTTTCAAGTTTTGGGTAAATATTCGATGGACTATGGAATAAGGAGTGGCAAGAGACTAAGCTTGTGGATGCCCCGGTAGGCATCCCACCTTTCTTCTTCAACAATTATCGGTTAGTATCGGTTGGGCCTAAGTTTTTGCTTCTTCACATGATGAGTGCTATCCTTGAAATGTCGTTTTATTTTGTTTTGCTCATTGTTTGAATAATATCCCAAGATCTGAAATTCTTAAATGAGAGAGAGTCTTCACCTTGATACATAATTATTTAACTACTCATTGATCTTCACTTATATCTTTTTGGAGTAGTTTGTCATTTACTCATGTGCATCACTTATATCCTATGAGTAAATGGTTGAAAGATTTGAATGTCATAAATCTGAAATTATGTATGTTTCATATGCCTTTCCCATGGGGAGTAATGCCTTCACATATAAGAAGTAGAGGTGGTAAATTTATTGAAGGTTAGCAAACGTTGTATTGGTCACTTGAACAATTCATGAAAGAATATTAAAGGAAGAGAGATTTCACATATAAATATACTATCTTGGACATCTTCTATGATTGTGAGCCCCATTAATTATTTTCAAACCTGAGCAAATTAGTTGAAGTTGGACAAGGAAGACAACATAATGAGTTATGCTTGGGTATATTTGTATAGAAGTTATATTGTTATGGATCCTCTAACATGTGGTGCTTGCTATTTAGAATCCTTTGCTAGCCAAAATATCTGTACTAAGCGGGAATACTGCTTGTGCATCCAAATTCCTTGAACCAAGTTTCTTCCATGAGTGTCCACCATATCTACCTATATGCGGTATTTACCTGTCGTTCCAAGTAAATTTGCATGTGCCAAACTCTAAACCTTCAAATAATAATCTATTTTGTATGCCCGAATCGCTCATGTAGCGACTAGGGGCTAGCAGTATCTTCCATGCTAGGTGGGTTATTCTCACGATGAGTGGACTCCGCTCATCATTCACGAGAAGATGGCTGGTAACTAGGATGCCCAGTCCTATGATCAAAAGATCAAAAACAAATTCGCAAATAATTTAAACAAAACTCCCCCAGGATTGTTGAAAGTTGGACGGCACAAGTTGTTTCGGACAAGCCGTGGAGTGTGATTGTTGGTGGAGGGGGAGTAAAATCTTTACCTTTCTGCGTGGGAACCGCCTATGATGTATCTAGTATGGAAGATATTGGGAACTCTTGGTCATTATGTTGACAATGAAAGCATATCTCTCAAAATTATTTTCATCTCTGTTTTTGCTTCGAGCTCTGGCACCTCTGCAAATCCCTGCTTCCCTCTGCGAAGGGCCTATCTTTTACTTTTATGCAAGAGTCAGTAGTATTCCTTCTCATTCCAACCTACTGTTTAGTTGGCAAGCATCATGTGATGGAAAGATCTAAGCATATATGGCCATTCAAATATATTTGGGCATGAATTATTATTGTTGACATTACCCTTGAGGTAAAAGGTTGGGAGGTGAAACATTAAGCCCCTATCTTTCTCTGTGTTCGATGAATACTATTTGTTCTAAAAATATGCTTTGAGTGGTAGCAATCATGGAAGAGTAAATGATAGTTGAGTATGTGAAGTTTGCTGAATCAAAGCTCTGACATAGACTCTTCCTGAAAATAAGATGAATTGTAATTGTTTGATGACTAATAACACGGTTTGTTAGTTTTCAAGAAAGTTTCTGATCTATACTTTAACATGTGAATAGGTTGTTACTTGATCATGAAAAGTCTTATGAGTTGAGCTACTGTTATGACATATAATGATGCTAGAAAAGGTGATTGAAATTATCATTGATCAAAATTATGCACATGTTAGCATTCACACTTCATAAATTATTTCTTTTATCATTTACCTACTCGAGGACGAGCAGGAATTAAGCTTGGGGATGCTGATACGTCTCCAACGTATGTATAATTTATGAAATATTCATGCTATTATATTATCCATCTTAGATGTTTTATATGCATTTATATGCTATTTTATATGATTTTTGGGACTAACCTATTAACATAGAGCCCAGTGCCAGTTTCTGTTTTTTCCTTGTTTTTGAGTTTTACAGAAAATGAATACCAAACGGAGTCCAATGGACGTGCCAATTTTTGATGATTTTTTATGGACCAAAAGAAGACCCCGGAGCAAAAGAGTTGGGCCAGGAGAGTCCCGGGCTGCCCACGAGGGTGGGGGCGTGCCCAGGCCCCCTGGGCGTGGGCCCCTGCCTCGTGGACAACCCGGAGACCCCCCCCGTGAGACCTATGCCAAAAAATCCTATAAATGCTGAAACCTCCAGAAAACAGAATAGATCGGGAGTTCCGCCACCGCAAGCCTCTGTAGCCACCAAAAACCAATCGGGACCCTGTTCCGGCACCCTGCCGGAGGGGGGATCCCTCACCAGTGGCCATCTTCATCATCCCGGCGCTCTCCATGACAAGGTGGGAGTAGTTCACCCTCGGGGCTGAGGGTATGTACCAGTAGCTATGTGTTTGATCTCTCTCTCTCTCTCTCTCTCTCTCTCTCTCTCTCTCGTGTTCTTGAGGTGATACGATCTTGATGTATCGCGAGCTTTGCTATTGTAGTTGGATCTTATGATGTTTCTCCCCCTCTACTCTCTTGTAATGGATTGAGTTTTCCCTTTGAAGTTATCTTATCGGATTGAGTCTTTTATGATTTGAGAACACTTGATGTATGTCTTGCGTGGGATAACCGTGGTGACAATGGGTTATTCTATTGATTCACTCGATGTATGTTTTGGTGATCAACTTGCGGGTTCCGCCCATGAACCTATGCATAGGGGTTGGCACACGTTTTCGTCTTGACTCTCCGGTAGAAACTTTGGGGCACTCTTTGAGGTTCTATGTGTTGGTTGAATAGATGAATCTGAGATTGTGTGATGCATATCGTATAATCATACCCATGGATACTTGAGGTGACATTGGAGTATCTAGGTAACATTAGGGTTTTGGTTGATTTGTGTCTTAAGGTGTTATTTTACTACGAACTCTAGGGCTGTTTGTGACACTTATAGGAATAGCCCAATGGATTGATCGGAAAGAATAACTTTGAGGTGGTTTCGTACCCTACAATAATCTCTTCGTTTGTTCTCCGCTATTAGTGACTTTGGAGTGACTCTTTGTTGCATGTTGAGGGATAGTTATATGATCCAGTTATGTTATTATTGTTGAGAGAACTTGCACTAGTGAAAGTATGAACCCTAGGCCTTATTTCCTAGCATTGCAATATCGTTTACGCTCACTTTTACCACTTGTTACCTTGCTGTTTTTATAATTTCAGATTACAAAAACATATATCTACCATACATATTACACTTGTATCACCATCTCTTCGCCGAACTAGTGCACCTATGCAATTTACCATTGTATTGGGTGTGTTGGGGACACAAGAGACTCTTTGTTATTTGGTTGCAGGGTTGTTTGAGAGAGACCATCTTCATCCTACACCTCCACGGATTGATAAACCTTAGGTCATCCACTAGAGGGAAATTTGCTACTGTCCTACAAACCTCTGCACTTGGAGGCCCAACAACGTCTACACGGAGAAGGTTGCGTAGTAGACATGAGCGAGACCGCCTGCTCCTGCCTCCAGTGGCCGGTTGTGCTGCCGTTGAGGCCTCACCGCCCCCTACTACTCCCACCACTAGCCAGGCCATGCGGCGACGGCAGCCTCACACCGCAGCCGAACCAGTGAACCCTCGTATTCCTCTCTGCGTGGGCATCCACTGCCACGTCTTCCCCGGCTCCGCGTCGTCCCCTTCCTAGGCCTCGCCGTCGTCCATCGCCTTGGTGCTCTCGGCGCGGCGTGGTCAATGTGGTCAACGACCGACTTCCATCGGAAGAGTACTGTACGTGGAGAGGCTGACAGCTGGGTCCACGGCCACAGCCCAGTTTTTTTGTGATTTTCCAAGTAAGTGGCTTTGTCAGGCCTGTTGGGCTGCAAATCTTTCAAGACGAGGGGAGCTTCATTCGGCTGGCCGAGAAAATGGCCTATCAGTAATGAGAAATGGGCTGTACATTTCTAAAACACATCAAACCGGCAATTAGTTTCAAATTTCTTTTTTTCATTTTGAGATTTTAAATTGCATTGATTTTTATGCGTGGACAATTTGTTGGATTTTATATCGATATATATATTTATTTTTAAAATCAGTTTGAACGTGACTCGAAATTTCGGGATTAAAAACAGTTCGGACCGCACCGAAATATGCAAAATTTCATATAATTTTTTAACCGTGGCCACAATATGGGCTGTAATGCTAACAAAAAGAATATGGGCTCCAAAAAAAACCTTAAGAATTAGCAAATGGCTGTAAATTATTAGAAATAATGGCAGATGGGTTGTATGCTGTTTTCCACAGATTTGAGCCTTTCCTAAAAAAAAGGTTGACGCACAAGCAGTGATTGTTGGATGTCCATCCAACGGCCGTCGTGCTTCTTCAATCTCTGCTCTTCCTGCTCCAGCCGCTCAAACAAGCGCCGGCGGGACTGCCTGCTCCCTCCTCCTAGCGGCCGGCTGTGCTGCCGCGCAGGCCTCACCGCCCCACCGTACTCCCATCGCTGGCCTAGCCATCCCTCTAGTCACCCACACCTGCTGTTATTCTCCGGCGACGGCAGACGAACCAGTAAACCCTCGTACAGTCGTACTCCCTCCGCATGGGAAACAACTGTCGAGTCTTCCCTGGCTCCGTGTCGTTCCCTTCCTAGGCCTCGTCGTCGTCCACCGCCCTGGTGCTCTCGGCGTGGCCTGGTCAATGTGGTCAACGACCGACATGCATCTGAAGTGGACTGTGCGTGGAGAGGCTGACAGCTGGGTCCACGGCCGCACGCAAGGAAATGTCTCCTTATTACGCGCAAAATAATGATTCCTCCACCTGACATCTGGGACCCACCAAAAGGGCCTCTGTATTTCGTGAAAAAAATGTTACCGCCGCTGACAGCTCGGACCCACCAGCTATCTTCGCACGCAAGGAAGTGCCTCCTTATTACGCACAAAAAATGAATACCCCCCTGCTAGCTGGGACCTAGTATAGTGGGAGGCTGACTTGTGGGCCTACTAAGTTGATGGGGACAGAGGGCTTTGTCAACTTAGTCAATATGCACAATTCTAGCTCCATTGACCGTACGATGTCCATCCAACGGCCGTAGTGCTTCTTCAACCTTTGGTCTTCTTGCTCCAGCCGCCCAAACCAGTGCCGGTCGTGCCTCGTGCTCCTGCCTCCCGTGGCCGGCTGCGATGCCGCGGAGGCCTCACCGCCCCCTACTACTCCCACCGCTGGCCAGGCCATCCCTCTACTCACCCACACCCCCTGTTATTCTGCGGCGACGACAGCCTCACACCGCAGCCGAACCAGTGAACCCTCGTACTCCTCTCCGCGTGGGCATGCACTGCCGCGTCTTCCCTGGCTCCGCGTCGTCCCCTTCCTAGGCCTCGTCGTCATCCACCGCCTTGGTGCTCTCGGCGCGGCGTGGTCAATGTGGTCAACAACTGACTTCCATTGGAAGAGTACTGTACGTGGAGAGGCTGACAACTGGGTCCACGGCCGCAGCAAGGAAGTGCCTCCTTATTACGCGCAAAATAATTATTCCTCCACCTGACAGCGGGGACCCACCGGACGGGCCACCGTATTTCGCGAAAAAACGTTTCCCCTGACTGCTGGGACCCATCAGCTACATCTTCGCACGCAAGGAAGTGCGTCCGGGCGAAAAAAACAACTCGCCCGCTGACTGCTGGGACCCACCAGCTACATCTTCGCACGCAAGGAAGTGCCTGACAGTCGGGACCGACCTGGTCGAAGCGTACATAGCGTTGTCATTCTGGTCGCAAACGTGTATGTACATACTGGTCGATGTAGAGGCGCGCACGTGTCGTAGTAGAGGCGTGCACGTAGCATGTACACTACGTACAACGGCCAGGGTGCAAGAAAGTAAATACGACCACGTACGTACATACGGGCGGGGTCTTGAACGCCTACTCGCGCGTACGTACGGCCAGGGCTCGTGTACATGGCTGGGTTGGAATGGAGAAACAGTGTCGTCGTCGTGTTCATGGGGAGCCAACCGGCTGGGTCGGAATGGAATGCGTCGTCGTGTTCATCGGGAGGGCTTGGACGAAACAGCCGATAGAAACGAGGCCTGGCTTACCGCAGAACGGAGGAAACGGCCTTGTGTTCGACTAGCCACGTTCGAAACGGGATCCTGTTCATCGGGAGGGGTCTGGCGTACTACAAAACGGAGGAAACGGACCTCCTACGGTCGAAACGGGGGTCCTGTTGATCGGGAGGGGTGTGGCGTACCGCAAAACGGAGGAAATAGACTTGTGTTGGAGCGCTACGGTCGAAACGGGGGTCCCGTTCATCGGGAGGGGTGTGGCGTACCACAAAACGGGACTCCACGGGATACTGTTCATCTCCACCATCGACCCCCTCCACCCTCCACGGGCTACTGTTCATCCACCGTCGACCTCCTCCAGCCTCCACCTGCGACTGTTCATCCACGGGCTCCTGTTCATCCAGCCTCCACCGCGTGCTACTCCACGGGCTACTGTTCAACCAGCCCTCTCCACTGGCTCCTATTCAACCACCCCTCCACGGGCTACTGTTCATCCAGCCCTCCACCGTCTACTGTTCATCCTGCCCTCCACGGGGTGGTCCTGTTCATCCAGCCCTCCACGGGGTCCTGTTCATCCAGCCCCAACTGGCTCGATCGATCGGGGTCCTGTTCATCCAGAGGCAACACCACGGGGTCCTGTTCATCCACCCCCACCGGGAACTGTTCATCCAAACCCCCCCAGCAACACTCACTGTTCATCTAGAGGCTGCATCGATCGGCTTCAGTTAGCAGCAGTAGCGAAGGAATCGCTCGATCGGGTTCAGTTAACAGCCATCGATCGATCGCTCGGGTTCAGTAACACGTAGCCTGCAGTGCAATCGCTCGGGTTCAGTTAGAGCCCAATGCCTCGCTCGGGTTCAGTTAGAGCCCAACGCCTCGCACCCACGTGCGTGCGTGTACGAGAGAAACGCGCATCGCTCGGCCCTGACCACCCACCGTAACCAGGAACACGCCGATATTTTCCTCGCCCTCGCTTCTACCATGGTTTTTTCCGTCATGGACGACCCAAAGAATGTCATGCAGCTGCATCTCCAGCCCACCCAGGATGAAAAGCCCATTTTCTGTCATGATTTTTTGTCATAGAAGTAGGACCCCACCACATCTATGATGATACCAGGTTTTGTCACAATTATTGTCATAGAAGTGTCATAAGTATGACATAATTTTTTTTTCGTTCGGCCCAAAATGTCACAGATGTGTCTTTTTTTGTAGTGAGAGGTGGTAAAATAACCCAGGAACCTTTGTATCCCGAGGGCCATCCTAAGAGAATTGAGCAAGATTCTCAGAGGGGTAATACTGTGATTCGTCTCCAACGTATCTATAATTTATGAAGTATTCATGCTATTATATTATCCATCTTGGATGTTTTACGGGCTTTACTATGCACTTTTATATTATTTTTGGGACTAACCTATTAACCCAGAGCCCAGTGCCAGTTCCTGTTTTTCCCCTTGTTTCAGTGTTTCGAAGAAAAGGAATATCAAACGGAGTCCAAACAGAATGAAACCTTCGGAGAAGTTATTTTTGGAAAGAAAGCAATCCAGGAGACTTGGAGTGCACGTCAGGGGATCAACGAGGAAGGCACGAGGCAGGGGGGCGCGCCCACCCCCTGGGCGCGCCCTCCACCCTCGTGGGCCCCTCGTGGCTCCCCTGACGTATTTCTTTCGCCTATATATTCCCATATACCCTAAAACCTTCGGGGAACAGAATAGATCAGGAGTTCCGCCGCCGCAAGCCTCTCTAGCCACGAAAACCCAATCGGGGCCCTGTTCCGACACCCTGCCGGAGGGAGGAACCCTCACTGGTGGCCATCTGCATCATCCCGGCGCTCTCCATGACGAGGAAGGAGTAGTTCACCCTCGGGGCTGAGGGTATGTACCAGTAGCTATGTGTTTGATCTCTCTCTCGTGTTCTTGATTCGGCACGATCTTGATGTATCGCGAGCTTTGCTATTATAGTTGGATCTTATGATGTTTCTCCCAATCTACTCTCTTGTAATGGACTGAGTTTTCCCTTTGAAGTTATCTTATCGGATTGAGTCTTTAAGGATTTGAGAACGCTTGATGTATGTCTTGCGTGGGATACCCGTGGTGACAATGGGGTATTCTATTGATTCACTTGATGTATGTTTTGGTGATCAACTTGCGGGTTCCGTGACCTTGGGAATCTATGCATAGGGGTTGGCACACGTTTTCGTCTTGACTCTCCAGTAGAAACTTTGGGGCACTCTTTGAAGTTCTTTGTGTTGGTTGAATAGATGAATCTGAGATTGTGTGATGCATATCGTATAATCATACCCACGGATACTTGAGGTGACATTGGAGTATCTAGGTGACATAGGGTTTTGGTTGATGTGTGTCTTAAGGTGTTATTTTACTACGAACTCTAGGGCTGTTTGTGACACTTATAGGAATAGCCCAATGGATTGATCGGAAAGAATAACTTTGAGGTGGTTTCGTACCCTACCATAATCTCTTCGTTTGTTCTCCGCTATTAATGACTTTGGAGTGACTCTTTGTTGCATGTTGAGGGATAGCTATATGATCCAATTATGTTATTATTGTTGAGAGAACTTGTACTAGTGAAAGTATGAACCCTAGGCCTTGTTTCCTAGCATTGTAATACCGTTTGTGCTCACTTTTATCATTAGTTACCTTGCTGTTTGTATATTTTCAGATTACAAAAACCTATATCTACCATCCATATTGCACTTGTATCACCATCTCTTCGCCGAACTAGTGCACCTATACAATTTACCATTGTATTGGGTGTGTTGGGGACACAAGAGACTCTTTGTTATTTGGTTGCAGGGTTGTTTGAGAGAGACCATCTTCATCCTACGCCTCCCACGGATTGATAAACCTTAGGTCATCCACTTGAGGGAAATTTGCTACTGTCCTACAAACCTCTGCACTTGGAGGCCCAACAACGTCTACAAGAAGAAGGTTGCGTAGTAGACATCAAGCAGTTTCTGGCGCCGTTGTCGGGGAGGTGAGTGCTTGAAGGTATATCTTTAGATTCTTGTTTTATCACTAGTTTAGTTTATAAAAGAAAACTACAAAAAAATGGAATTGAGGGTACCTCATATGCTTCATCTTTTTAATGTCTTCCGTGAAAATAAGGATTCCGATAATTGTGCTCAATTGCTAAATGAAGAATGCATTAAAATGTTTGGCACTAAATCTTTGAATGATGAGCATGATTGCAAGGTTGTTAGTATGAATTCTTTGAATACCCATGATGCTAATGATATGCAAAGCCACAAGCTTGGGGATGCTATGTTTGATGAAGATGACATGTTTAGTCCCCCAAGTTTTGATGAGCAAATTTATTATGATGAAAGCATGCCTCCTATCTATTATGATTATTGTGATGACACGTATGCTATAAAGAATAATGATAACCATGAAACTTGTCTTCATGATTTTAATTTTCTTGGATTATGCTTCACATGATAGTTATTTTGTTGACTTTGCTCCCACTACTATTCATGAGAACAAATTTTCTTTTGTGGAGAGTAATAAAATTTCTATGCTTGTAGATCATGAACAAAATGATTTATGTGCTGGTTATATGGTTGAATTCATTCATGATGCTACTTAAAATTCTTATGAGAGAGGATCATATGCTTCTACATATTGCAATAATATCAAGTTTCCTTTCTACGTGTTGAAATTTTTGAAGTCATGCTTATTTTGCCTTCCTATGCTAGTTGATTCTTGCTCCAATAAATTGTTTGCTCCCAAAATCCCTATGCATAGGAAGTGGGTTATACTTAAATGTGCTAGCCATATTTTTCATGATGCTCTATTTATGTTTCAATTCTTATCTTTTATGCGAGCATCATTGAAATCATCATGCCTAGCTAGGGGCGTTAAACGATAGCGCTTGTTGGGAGGCAACCCAATTTTATTTTAGTTTCTAGCTTTTTGGTTCTGTTTAGGAATAGATAATCCATCTAGCTTCTGTTTATATGTGGTTTTGTGTTTTAATTAGTGTTTGTGCCAAGTAAGACATATAGGATCTTCTTGGATGATAGTTATTTGATCTTGCTGAAAATTCCTGAAATTTTCTGTTCACGAAAACAGTTGTTTAACATCACCAGAACGTGATAAAATACTAATTCCCATTGAAGCAGATCAATAAACAAATTTTCTAGGTCTTCCTATTTTGGTAGAATTTTTGGAGTTCCAGAAGTTTGCGTTAGTTACAGATTACTATAGACTGTTCTGTTTTTGACAGATTCTGTTTTTCGTGTGTTGTTTGCTTATTTTGATGAATCTATGGCTAGTAAAATAGTTTACAAACCATATAGAAGTTGGAATACATTAGGTTTAACACCAATATAAATAAATAATGAGTTCATTACAGTAGCTTCAAGTGGTGTTTTGTTTTCTTTCGCTAAAGGAGCTCACGAGTTTTCTGTTGAGTTTTGTGTTGTGAAGATTTCAAGTTTTGGGTAAAGATTCGATGGACTATGGAATAAGGAGTGGCAAGAGCCTAAGCTTGGGGATGCCCAAGGCACCCCAAGGTAATATTCAAGGACAACCAGGAGCCTAAGCTTGGGGATGCCCCGGAAGGCATCCCCTCTTTAGTCTTCGTTCATCGGTAACTTTACTTGGAGCTATATTTTTATTCACCACATGATATGTGTTTTGCTTGGGGCGTCATTTTATTTTCTTTAGATTTGCTTGCTGTTTGAATAAATTACCAAGATATGAAATTCTTAAATGAGAGAGAGTCTTCACATAGCTAAATAATTATTTAACTACTCATTGATTTTCACTTATATCTTTTTGGAGTAGTTTGTCATTTACTCGTGTGCTTCACTTATATCCTATGAGTAAATGGTTGAATGATTTGAATGTCATAAATCTGAAATTATATATGTTTCATATGCCTTTCCCATGGGGAGTAATGCCTTCACATATAAGAAGTAGAGGCGGTAAATTTATTGAAGGTTAGCAAACGTTGTATTGGTTACTTGAACAATTCATGAAAGAATATTGAAGGAAGAGAGATTTCACATATAAATATACTATCTTGGACATCTTCTATGATTGTGAGCCCCATTAATTATTTTCAAACATGAGCAAATTAGTTGAAATTGGACAAGGAAGACAACATAATGAGTTATGCTTGGGTATATTTGTATAGAAGTTATATTGTTATGGATCCTCTAACATGTGGTGGTTGCTTTTTAGAATCCTTTGCTAGCCAAAATATCTGTACTAAGCGGGAATATAGCTTGTGCATCCAAATTCCTTAAACCAAGTTTATTCCATGAGTGTCCACCATATCTACCTATATGCGGTATTTACCTGCCGTTCCAAGTAAATTTGCATGTGCCAAACTCTAAACCTTCAAATAATAATCTGTTTTGTATGCCCGAATCGCTCATGTAGCGACTAGGGGCTGTCAGTATCTTCCATGCTAGGTGGGTTATTCTCACGATGAGTGGACTCCGCTCATCATTCACGAGAAAATGGTGGGTAACTGGGATGCCCAGTCCTATGATCAAAAGATCAAAAACAAAATCACAAATAATTTAAACAAAACTCCCCCAGGAATGTTGATAGTTGGACGGCACCCGTTCTTTCGGACAAGCCGTGGAGTGTGAATGTTGGTGGGGGGGGGAGTAAAAACTTTACCTTTCTGCGTGGGAACCGCCTATAATGTATCTAGTATGGAAGATATTGGGAACTCTTGGTCGTTATGTTGACAATGAAAGCATACCTCTCAAAATTATTTTCATCTCTGTTTTTGCTTCGAGCTCTGGCACCTCTGCAAATCCCTGCTTCCCTCTGTGAAGGGCCTATCTTTTACTTTTATGCAAGAGTCAGTAGTATTCCTTCCCATTCCAACCTACTATTTAGTTGGCAAGCATCCTGTGATGGAAAGATCTGAGCATATATGGCCATTCAAATATATTTGATCATGAATTATTATTGTTAACAATTATCTATATGATAAATAAGTTGGGAGGCGAAACATTAAGCCCCTATCTTTCTCTATGTTCGATGGATGCTATTTGTTCTAAAAATATGCTTTGAGTGGTAGCAATCATGGAAGACTAAATGATAGTTGAGTATGTGAAGTTTGCTGAATCAACGCTCTGACATAGACTCTTCCAGAAAATAAGATGAATTGCAATTGTTTGATGACTGAGAACATAGTTTGTTAGTTTTCAAGAAAGTTTTTGATCTATACTTTAACATGTGAATAGCTTGTTACTTGATCATGAAAAGTCCTATGAGTTGAACTACTGTTATGACATATAATGATGCTAGAAAAGGTGATTGAAATTATCATTGATCAAATTTATGCACCTGCTAGCATTCACACTTCATAAATTATTCCTTTTATCATTTACCTACTCGAGGACGAGCGGGAATTAAGCTTGGGGATGCTGATACGTCTCCAACGTATCTATAATTTATGAAGTATTCATGCTATTATATTATCCATCTTGGATGTTTTATGGGCTTTACTATGCACTTCTATATTATTTTTGGGACTAACCTATTAACCCAGAGCCCAGTGCCAGTTCCTGTTTTTTTCCTTGTTTCAGTGTTTCGAAGAAAAGGAATTCAAACGGAGTCCAAACAGAATGAAACCTTCAGAGAAGTTATTTTTGGAAAGAAAGCAATCCAGGAGACTTGGAGTGCACGTCAGGGGATCAACGAGGAAGGCACGAGGCAGGGGGGCACGCCCTCCACCCTCGTGGGCCCCTCGTGGCTCCCCTGACGTATTTCTTTTGCCTATATATTCCCATATACCCTAAAACCTTCGGGGAATAGAATAGATCGGGAGTTCCGCCGCCGCAAGCCTCTATAGCCATGAAAAACCAATCGGGACCCTGTTCCGGCACCCTGCCAGAGGGGGGAACCCTCACCGGTGGCCATCTTCATCATCTCGGCGCTCTCCATGACAAGGAGGGAGTAGTTCACCCTTGGTGCTGAGGGTATGTACCAGTAGCTATGTGTTTGATCTCTCTCTCTCTTGTGTTCTTGAAGTGGTACGATCTTGATGTATCGCGAGCTTTGCTATTATAGTTGGATCTTATGATGTTTCTCCCCCTCTACTCTCTTGTAATGGATTGAGTTTTCCCTTTGAAGTTATCTTATCGGATTGAGTCTTTAAGGATTTGGGAACACTTGATGTATGTCTTGCGTGGGATACCCGTGGTGACAATGGGGTATTCTATTGATTCACTTGATGTATGTTTTGGTGATTAACTTGCGGGTTCCGTGACCTTGGGAATCTATGCATAGGGGTTGGCACACGTTTTCGTCTTGACTCTCCGGTAGGAACTTTGGGGCACTCTTTGAAGTTCTTTGTGTTGGTTGAATAGATGAATCTGAGATTGTGTGATGCATATTGTATAATCATACCCACGGATACTTGAGGTGACATTGGAGTATCTAGGTGACATTAGGGTTTTGGTTGATGTGTGTCTTAAGGTGTTATTTTACTACGAACTCTTGGGCTGTTTGTGACACTTATAGGAATAGCCCAATGGATTGATCGGAAAGAATAACTTTGAGGTGGTTTCGTACCCTACCATAATCTCTTCGTTTGTTCTCCGCTATTATTGACTTTGGAGTGACTCTTTGTTGCATGTTTAGGGATAGTTATATGATCCAATTATGTTATTATTGTTGAGAGATCTTGCACTAGTGAAAGTATGAACCCTAGGCTTTGTTTCCTAGCATTGCAATACCGTTTGTGCTCACTTTTATCATTAGTTACCTTGCTGTTTTTATATTTTCAGATTACAAAAACCTATATCTACCATCCATATTGCACTTGTATCACCATCTCTTCACCGAACTAGTGCACCTATAAAATTTACCATTGTATTGGGTGTGTTGGGGACACAAGAGACTCTTTGTTATTTGGTTGCAGGGTTGTTTGAGAGAGACCATCTTCATCCTATGCCTCCCACGGATTGATAAATCTTAGGTCATCCACTTGAGGGAAATTTTCTACTGTCCTACAAACCTCTGCACTTGGAGGCCCAACAACGTCTACGAGAAGAAGGTTGCGTAGTAGACATCATACTGATGCACCTAGTCCTTCTAATAAAAAGAAAAGGAAAAACGATAGGACTTTGCATGCTTCTAGTGAACGTATTACAGACACACCTAAGAATCCCAATGATATTTCTATTTCTGATGTTGAGACACAATCTGGTGATGTGCATGAACCTAGTGATAATGTTAATTATGATGCTCATGTTGATACTCAACCTAGTAATGATAATGATGTGGAGGTAGAACCTGCTGTTGATCTTGATAACCCACGATCAAAGAATCAACGTTATGATAAGAGAGACTTCATTGCTAGGAAACACGGTAAAGAAAGAGAACCATGGGTTCAGAAACCCATGCCCTTTCCTCCTAAACCATCCAAGAAAAAGGATGATGGGGATTTTGAGCGCTTTGCTGAAATGATTAGACCTACTTTTTGTGTATGCGTTTGACTGATATTCTGAAAATGTCTCCTTATGCTAAGTATATGAAAGATATTGTTACAAATAAAAGAATGATACCGGAAGCTGAAATTTCCAGCATGCTTGCTAATTATACTTTTAAGGGTGGAATAGCAAAGAAACTTGGAGATCCAGGAATACCAACTATACCATGCTCCATTAAAAAAAACTATGTTAAAACTGCTTTATGTGATCTTAGAGCCGGTGTTAGTGTTATGCCTTTCTCTTTATATCATAGACTTGAATTGAATAAGTTGACACCTACTGAAATCTCTTTGCAAATGGTTGATAAATCAACTGCTACACCCATCGGTATTTGTGAGGATGTGCCTGTTGTGGTTGCAAACGTTACTATCTTAACAGACTTTGTTATTCTTGATATTCCCGAGGACGACAGTATGTCAATCATCCTTGGTAGACCCTTTTTAAATACTGCAGGGGCTGTTATTAATTGCAACAAGGGAAATGTCACGTTTCATGTTAATGGTAAGGAGCATACGGTACACTTTCCGAAGAAACAACCTCAAGTTCATAGCATCAATTCTATTGGAAAAATTTCAACTATTACTATTGGAGGTCTTGATTTCCCTCTTCCTACTACCAAAAAGAAATGTGATATTATTATTGTTGGGGACATGCATATCCCCGTTGAGGTAACCTAGTGTTATTCGGAAATTCTTTGGTTTCATGTTATTTGAAAGAAGTTTGTTAATAAGACTTGATCAACCTTGTTAATGGATTCCTTTTGATGAGCATGAGAGGGATGAATTTAGAAAGCACAACTTTCTGTACCCACATTTTACTTTCAGTTATTTAGAATAAATAAAGCAAAAATAGTATTATTTGTATGTTTTCTAAATTATCCATGCAATAAAAAAATGTCCCAAAAATAAAAGTTCTCCAAATACCCTAAAATTTTAGTATGATTTTTTATAGAATATTTTAAAATTTCTGGCACTGAGATTGCCCCAGGGGCTGCACCAGTGGGCCACAAGGGTGGAGGGCACGCCCTACCCTCCTGGGCACACCCCCTGCCTTGTGGGCCCCCCTCACTTATTCCAGCACCCATCCACTTCATCTTCCTCTAGAAAAAATCATCCCGTTGCTCAAACCCGTGTTCTAGCTCATCTTGCTGCCATTTTCAATCTCCTTGTGCAAAGCTCCATTTGCAAAACTATTTTGGGGGATTGTTCTTCGGTATTTGACTCCTCCAATGGTCCAATTAGTTTTTGTTCTAGTTCTTTATATATTGCAATTTTTTTCTGCTGTGGTGACCTTATTCTTGAGCTTGCATGTCAAATTTATATGGTCCAAGGTAGTTTTGATGCATGATATAGCCTCTAGACACTTGTAGGAGTAGTTGATATCAATTTTGTTGAGTTTGGTTCTCTTTTATTTTGAGTCACTAAAAATTACAGAAATTTTTAGAGGAAGAAAATGATGAGGAGATTGTTAAGAGGCTCTTCAAGTCGGGGTTCTAAAGAAAACGAAAATGAAGAGAAGAAGAAGCCCAAGTATAACCTTCCTCGCACCGCGGAGGTTCGGCCGTGTGAATGGCCAAGTGACGCATTCTTGGGGGCGACCGGACTTTATGATGATTTCTATTATTTGGCCGGGAATGCAGGCATCAGTGACTTCCTCCACGATAAGTGTGATCAGTACCTCCTACCACTAATACCTTCATGCAAAATTTTCACTTTCATGCTAGGAAATCACCACCCACAGTAGAATTTTATTTATATGATGAGCACAAGGAGATGATGCTTTATGACTTTTGTGAGGTTTGTAAATTACCTTATGAGGGCAGCATCGATGAACCACATCCTAGAGACGTGGAAGATTTTATTGACGAATTTACCGTAGGGGAAAGGAGAAAGGTGTCGGAAGCGAGAGTGGCTAGTTTACATTTTTCCTGTTTTGCGCTACTACTCATTATTTGCTGGGAGATGCTTAATTGGTCGCGGGGAGAGTGGAGGCCTTAGTGCTCCTGACCTTGCTATTTTGCGCCATGCTTTACTTCGTGATAGAACTTTTAGTCTGGGTGCTATGATTGCTCGACGATTGAGTTTAAACCGCTCGAAGGGTCCCATCTTTGGAGGTATCTATGCCTCCCGCCTCACTAAATGCTTTGAGATACCCATTAGGCACGATGAGAGAGAGGAGAAGCTACTACCCACCTTATATTTAGATTACGATAGTATGATAGCACATGATTTTATTAGAAATGATAAGGACAAGAGACTCATCTGTAACCTGGTATTTAGTGAGAAAACTTGTCAGATTATTACCTTCCCTGCACCTTCTTTGTTCGATATTCATTCAGGCAGGTACCTCATCATGCCCGATGACATTTATGCATACTGGGAGCGGACGCGATCCCCAGTTCCTGAGCCAGAACCATCACCTGATCCGTATTAGGAGCCTGTTTATCAGTGGGAGCCATGGGAGCTCGCTAACCAGTGGAACCCTCAGGATCCTCCTCAGTACACAGGAGAGGGCTACTTTGATCCGTGGGCATAGACCAACTTAGGTCAAAAGCGTAAGCTTGGGGGAGTACGTTTTTCTCACTGACATTACATTCATGTTCACACACTCATTTTAGTTGTCGGTGTTCATACTTTTTCATTGTATTATCCATGCTGGTTTAATTTCTTTTTCTTGCTTTCTTCTTGCGTGTTTGAAAAACTTTGAGAAAATTCAAAAAAAATAGTTGTAGTTTCTTTTTAGGTTTTCTTTCCATGTTTAGTAGTAGTAGTACTAAAAGAAAAACCAAAAAGATTTCTCGTTCTTCTTTAGTTTGTTGGGAGCTTTCCCGTGTAAATAGTTTTTCTCGTTCTTGTTTTACTTTCTTCAAAAAAACAAAAACTCCAAAAACATTTCAGTGTGTTTCTTTGAAATTCTTTTCTTTTCTTTGGGGGTCAAGAGGAGAATACCACGATGAAAATGTTGAGTGGCTCTTAAATGCATTATTGTTGATGTAACAGAGAGCCCATATTACCTTGTCTTCTCCTTTGAATAAATGTTTGCAGATTCCAGCTTAGTCCAATGCACGTGCACTATTATTATTATCCACACCGTTCGGTCGTGCAAGTGAAAGGCAATAATGATGATATATGATGAAATGATTGAGATGAGGAAAAGCTGGTATGAAATCGACCTATCTTGTTTTTGTAAATATGATTAGTTCATCGTTCTTGATTCAACCTATTATGAATAAAACATGTTTGCAATGACAATTAGAGATTATAGTTACTCATGCCATGCTTAACTAGCTAGGAGTTTATAATGGTTTACCTTGGGTGCCAACATGCTTTTAAAATGGTCGTGATGTGGTATGATAGGATGGTATCCTCCTTTGAATGATTCGACTGGTTGACTTGGCACATGTTCACACATGTAGTTGAAACAAAATCAACATAGCCTCCACGATATTTATGTTCATGGTGATTTATATCCTACTCATGCTTGCACTCAATGTTGGTTAATCTCAATGCATGTTTATAACTGTTGTCGCTCTCTAGTTGGTCCCAGTCTTTTTCTAGCCTTCACTTGTACTAAGCGGGAATACTGCTTGTGCATCCACTTCCATAAACCCAAAGTTTTTCCATATGAGTCCACCATACCTACCTATATGCGGTATTTAACTACCGTTCCAAGTAAATTTGCAAGTGCCAAACTCTAAACCTTCAAATAATAATCTATTTTGTATGCCTGAATCGCTCATGTACCAACTAGGGCTGCTAATATCTTCCATGCTAGGTGGGTTATTCTCATGGTGAGTGGACTCCACTCATCATTCACGAGAAAATGGTTGGTAAGCGGGATGCCCAGTCCCATGCTCAAATCAAATCAAAATAATTGCAAACAAAACTCCCCCAGGACTGTTGTTAGTTGGACGATACCCGTTGTTTCGGACCAGCCGTGGAGTGTGCTTGTTGGTGGTGGGGGAGTATAAACTTTACCATTCTGCTTTTGAACCGCCTATAATGTATGTAGCATGGAAGATACCGAGATCTCTTGGTTGTTATGTTGACAATGAAATCATATCGCCCAAAATATTATTTATCTCTGTTTCAAAAACTCGAGCTCTGGCACCTCTACAAATCCCTGCTTCCCTCTACGAAGGGCCTATCTATTTACTTTTACTGTTGAGTCATCATCCTCTTATAAAAAGCACCAGTTAGAGAGCACCGATGTCATTTGTATGCTTGTTATTAATTCATATTGAGTATTGATGTCTACTACACAACCTTCTTCTTGTAGACGTTGTTGGGCCTCCAAGTGTAGAGGTTTGTAGGACAGTAGCAAATTCCCCTCAAGTGGATGACCTAAGGTTTATCAATCCGTGGGAGGCGTAGGATGAAGATGGTCTCTCTCAAGCAACCCTGCAACCAAATAACAAAGAGTCTCTTGTGTCCCCAACACACCCAATACAATGGTAAATTGTATAGGTGCACTAGTTCGGCGAAGAGATGGTGATACAAGTGCAATATGGATATAGGTATTTGTAGTCTGAAAATATAAAAACAGCAATGTAACTAAAGATAAAAGTGAGCACAAACGGTATTGCAATGCTAGGAAACAAGGCCTAGGGTTCATACTTTCACTAGTGCAAGTTCTCTCAACAATAATAACATAATTGGATCATATAACTATCCCTCAACATGCAACAAAGAGTCACTCCACAGTCACTAATAGCAGAGAACAAACAAAGAGATTATTGTAGGGTACGAAACCACCTCAAAGTTATTCTTTCTGATCGATCTATTCAAGAGTCCGTAGTAAAATAACATGAAGCTATTCTTTTCGTTCAATCTATCATAGAGTCCGTACTAGAATAACACCTTAAGACACAAATCAACCAAAACCCTAATGTCACCTAGACACTCCAATGTCGCCTCAAGTATCCGTGGGTATGATTATACGATATGCATCACACAATCTCAGATTCATCTATTGAACCAACACAAAGAACTTCAAAGAGTGCCCCAAAGTTTCTACCGGAGAGTCAAGACGAAAACGTGTGCCAACCTCTATGCATAAGTTCACAAGGTCACTGAACCCGCAAGTTGATCACCAAAACATACATCAAGTGAATCACGTGATATCCCATTGTCACCATGGATAAGCACATGCAAGACATACATCAAGTGTTCTCAAATCCTTAAAGACTCAATCCGATAAAATCACTTCATAGGGAAAACTCAATCCATTACAAGAGAGTAGAGGGGGAGAAACATCATAAGATCCAACTATAATAGAAAAGCTCGCGATACATCAAGATCGTGCTGAATCAAGAACACGATAGATAGAGATCAAACACATAGCTACTGGTACATACCCTCAGCCCTGAGGGTGAACTACTCCCTCCTCGTCATGGAGAGCGTCGGGATGATGAAGATGGCCACCGGTGAAGGATCCCCCCTCCGGCAGGGTGCCGGAAGAGGGTCCCGATTGGGTTTTGGTGGCTACAGAGGCTTGCCGCGGCGGAACTACCGATCTATTGTGTTCCCCGATGTTTTTAGGGTATATGGACATATATAGGTGAAAGAGGTCGGTCAGGGGAGCCACGAGGGGCCCACGAGGGTGGGGGGCGCGCCCAGGGGGTAGGGCGCGCCTCCCTGCCTCGTGGCTTCCTCGAAGTTTCCCTGACATCTACTCCAAGTCTCCTGGATTGCTTCCGTTCCAAAAATCATGCTCCCGAAGGTTTCATTCCGTTTGGACTCCGTTTGATATTCCTTTTCTGCGAAACACTGAAACAAGGGAAAAAACAGAAACTGGCACTGGGCTCTGGTTAATAGGTTAGTCCCAAATATAATATAAAATTGTTTAATAAAGCCCATAAACATCCAAAACAGATTATATAATAGCATGAATACTTCATAAATTATAGATACGTTGGAGACGTATCAAGTATGACTGTGACTGGATCTCTTTTACCATGAATTACAATGTCTAGTCAGTCCTTGATCTTCAGGGGTGCTCTGCATTTATGTTTTGCGGTTTCAGAAAGGGTTAGCGAGATACCATCTTGTTATATCATATCATGATTGTTGTGAAAAAGTGTTGTCATCCGAGATTTACTATTATTGCTCACTAGTTGATTATGCCATTGATATGAGTAAATGTGAGACCTAAATGTTATTGTGAATATGGTTAGTTCATAATCTTTGCTGAAAACATGAATGCTGGCTTTACATATTTGCAACAACAAGATCAAACAGAGTTTGTAAAAGTTCTTCTTTATCACTTTCAGTTTGTCAACTGAATTGCTTGAGGATAAGCAATGGGTTAAGCTTCAGGGAGTTGATACGTCTGTATCGTACCTACTTTTCCAAACTCTTTTGCCCTTGTTTTGGACTCTAATTTGCATGATTTGAATGGAACTAACCCGGACTGACGCTCTTTTCAGCAGAATTGCCATGGTGTTATTTTTTGTGCAGAAATAAAAGTTCTCGGAATGACCTGAAACTTCATGGAGAATATTTTTGGAATTAATAAAAAATATTGGCGAAAGAATCAACCAGAGGGGACCCACCGGCTATCCACAAGGGTGGAGGGCGCCCCCTAGGGCGCGCCCCCTGCCTTGTGGGTCCCCTGGACCTCCACCGACCTCAACTCCAACTCCATATATTCACGTTCGGGGAGAAAAAAATCAGAGAGAAGGATTCATCGCGTTTTATGATACGGAGCCGCCGTCACCCCCTGTTCTTCATCAGGAGGCCAGATCTGGAGTCCGTTCGGGGCTTCGGAGAGGGGAAATCATCGTCATCATCATCACCAACCTTTCTCCATCACCAATTTCATGATGCTCACCGCCGTGCGTTAGTAATTCCATCATAGGCTTGCTGGACAGTGATGGGTTGTATGAGATTCATCATGTAATCAAGTTAGTTTTGTTAGGGTTTGATCCCTAGTATCCACTATGTTCAGAGATTGATGTTGCTATGACTTTGCTATGCTTAATGCTTGTCACTAGGACCTGATACGTCTCCAACGTATCTATAATTTTTGATTGTTCCATGCTATAATATATTCTATTTTGGATGTTCAATGGGCTTTATTATACACTTTTATATTATTTTTGGGACTAACCTATTAACCGGAGGCCCAGCCCGAATTGCTGTTTTTTGCCTATTTCAGTGTTTCGAAGGAAAGGAATATCAAACGGAGTCCGAACGGAATAAACGACACGTATTTTATTGTCACCATCGATGATAAAAAGATGGGGTTTATATCATATTGCATGAGTTTATCCCTCTACATCAAGTCATCTTGCTTAAAGCGTTACTCTGTTCTTATGAACTTAATATTCTAGATGCATGCTGGATAGCGGTCGATGTGTGCAGTAATAGTAGTAGATGCAAGCAAGAGTCGGTTTACTTGTCATGGGAGTGATGCCTATATACATGATCTTACCTAGATATTCTCATAACTATGCTCAATTCTATCAATTGCTCGACAGTAATTCGTTTACCCACCGTAATACTTATGCTATCTTGAGAGAAGCCACTAGTGAAACCTATGGCCCCCGGGTCTATTTTCCATCATATTAATCTTCCGTCAACAAGCTATTTGTATTACCGTTTACCTTGCAATCTTTACTTTTACTCTTTATCATAAAAATACCAAAAATATTATCTTATCATCTCTATCAAATCTCACTCTCGTAAGTGACCGTGAAGGGATTGACAACCCCTTTATCGCGTTGGTTGCGAGGTTCTTATTTGTTTGTGTAGGTGCGTGGGACTCGAGCGTGGTCTCCTACTGGATTGATACCTTGGTTCTCAAAAACTGAGGGAAATACTTACGCTACTTTACTGCATCACCCTTTCCTCTGTTGGGGAATGTAGTAATTTCAAAAAATTTCCTACGCATACGCAAGATCATGGTGATGCATAGCAACGAGAGGGGAGAGTGTTGTCCACGTACCCTCGTAGACCGACAGCGGAAGCGTTATTACAACGCGGTCGATGTAGTCGAACGTCTTGACGATCCGACCGATCAAGTACCAAACGTACGGCACCTCCGAAGTTCTACACACGTTCAGCTCGATGACGTCCCTCGAACTCCGATCCAGCCGAGTGTTGAGGGAGAGTTTCGTCAGCACGACGGCGTGGTGACGATGATGATGTTCCACCGACGCAGGGCTTCGCCTAAGCTTCGCGACGGTATTATCGAGGTGTAATCTGGTGGAGGGGGGCACCGCACACGGCTAAAATATCGTATATCAAGTGTGTTCTTAGGTGCCCCCCTGCCCCCGTATATAAAGGAGCAAGGGGGAGGCCGGCTGCCTATGGGGCGCGCCAAGGAGAGGGGGGGAGTCCTCCTCCTAGTAGGAGTAGGACTCCCCTTTCCTAGTCCTACTAGGAAAAGAAGGGGGGAAGGAAAGAGAGGGAGAGGGAGAGGGAAAGGGGGCTGCGCCCCCCTCTCCTAGTCCAACTAGGACTCCTCTGGGAGGGGGCGCACCACCTCCTGGCTGCTGCCCTCTCTCTCCCCTCAAGGCCCACTAAGGCCCAATACTTCCCCGGGGGGTTCCGGTAACCCTCCGGCACTCCGGTTTAATCCGAAACTTCTCCGGAACACTTCCGGTGTCCGAATATAGTCGTCCAATATATCAATCTTTACGTCTCGACCATTTCGAGACTCCTCGTCATGTCCGTGATCACATCCGGGACTCCGAACAACCTTCGGTACATCAAATCACATAAACTCATAATATAACTGTCATCGTAACTTTAAGCGTGCGGACCCTTTGGGTTCGAGAACTATGTAGACATGACCGAGACACCTCTCCGGTCAATAACCAATAGCGGGACCTGGATGCCCATATTGGCTCCCACATATTCTACGAAGATCTTTATCGGTCAGACCGCATAACAACATACGTTGTTCCCTTTGTCATCGGTATGTTACTTGCCCGAGATTCGATCGTCGGTATCTCGATACCTAGTTCAATCTCGTTACCGGCAAGTCTCTTTACTCGTTCCGTAATACATCATCCCGCAACTAACTCATTAGTCACAATGCTTGCAAGGCTTATAGTGATGTGCATTACCGAGTGGGCCCAGAGATACCTCTCCGACAATCGGAGTGACAAATCCTATTCTCGAAATACGCCAACCCAACAAGTACCTTTGGAGACACCTGTAGAGCACCTTTATAATCACCCAGTTACGTTGTGACGTTTGGTAGCACACAAAGTGTTCCTCCGGTAAACGGGAGTTGCATAATCTCATAGTCATAGGAACATGTATAAGTCATGAAGAAAGCAATAGCAACATACTAAACGATCGGGTGCTAAGCTAACGTAATGGGTCATGTCAATCACGTCATTCTCCTAATGAGGTGATCCCGTTAATCAAATAACAACTCATGTCTATGGCTAGGAAACATAACCATCTTTGATTAACGAGCTAGTCAAGTAGAGGCATACTAGTGACACTTTGTTTGTCTATGTATTCACACATGTATTATGTTTCCGGTTAATACAATTCTAGCATGAATAATAAACATTTATCATGATACAAGGAAATATATAATACTTTATTATTGCCTCTAGGGCATATTTCCTTCAGTCTCCCACTTGCACTAGAGTCAATAATCTAGATTACATAGTAATGATTCTTACACCCATGGAGTCTTGGTGCTGATCATGTTTTGCTCGTGGAAGAGGCTTAGTCAACGGATCTGCTACATTCAGATCCGTATGTATCTTGCAAATTTCTATGTCTCCCACCTGGACTAAATCCCGGATGGAATTGAAGCGTCTTCTGATGTGCTTGGTTCTCTTGTGAAATCTGGATTCCTTTGCTAAGGCAATTGCACCAGTATTATCACAAAAGATTTTCATTGGTCCCGATGTACTAGGTATGACACCTAGATCGGTTATGAACTCCTTCATCCAGACTCCTTCATTCGCTGCTTCCGAAGCAGCTATGTATTCCGCTTCACACGTAGATCCCGCCACGACACTTTGCTTGGAACTGCACCAACTGACAGCTCCACCGTTCAATGTAAATACGTATCCGGTTTGCGATTTCGAATCGTCCGGATCAGTGTCAAAGCTTGCATCAACGTAACCATTTACGATGAGCTCTTTGTCACCTCCATATACGAGAAACATATCCTTAGTCCTTTTCAGGTATTTCAGGATGTTCTTGACCGCTGTCCAGTGATCCACTCCTGGATTACTTTGGTACCTCCCTGCTAAACTTATAGCCAGGGACACATCAGGTCTGGTACACAGCATTGCATACATGATAGAGCCTATGGCTGAAGCATAGGGAACATCTTTCATCTTCTCTCTATCTTCTGCAGTGGTCGGGCATTGAGTCTTACTCAATCTCACACCTTGTAGTACAGGCAAGAACCCTTTCTTTGCTTGATCCATTTTGAACTTCTTCAAAACTTTGTCAAGGTATGTGCTTTGTGAAAGTCCAATTAAGCGCCTTGATCTATCTCTATAGATCTTAATGCCTAATATATATGCAGCTTCACCGAGGTCTTTCATTGAAAAACTTTTATTCAAGTATCCCTTTATGCTATCCAGAAATTCAATATCATTTCCAATCAGTAATATGTCATCCACATATAATATCAGAAATGCTATCGAGCTCCCACTCACTTTCTTGTAAATACAGGCTTCTCCAAAAGTCTGTATAAAACCAAATGCTTTGATCACACTATCAAAGCGTTTATTCCAACTCCGAGAGGCTTGCACCAGTCCATAAATGGATCGCTGGAGCTTGCACACTTTGTTAGCTCCCTTTGGATCGACAAAACCTTCCGGTTGCATCATATACAACTCTTCTTCCAGAAATCCATTCAGGAACGCAGTTTTGACATCCATTTGCCAAATTTCATAATCATAAAATGCGGCAATTGCTAACATGATTCGGACAGACTTAAGCATCGCTACGGGTGAGAAGGTCTCATCGTAGTCAATCCCTTGAACTTGTCGAAAACCTTTCGCAACAAGTCGAGCTTTATAGATAGTAACATTACCATCAGCGTCAGTCTTCTTCTTGAAGATCCATTTATTTTCAATGGCTTGCCGACCATCGGGCAAGTCAACCAAAGTCCATACTTTGTTCTCATACATGGATCCTATCTCGGATTTCATGGCTTCAAGCCATTTTGCGGAATCTGGGCTCACCATCGCTTCTTCATAGTTCGTAGGTTCGCCATGGTCTAGTAACATGACCTCCAGAACAGGATTACCGTACCACTCTGGTGCGGATCTTGATCTAGTTGACCTACGAAGTTCAGTAATAACTTGATCTGAAGTTTCATGATCATTATCATTAACTTCCTCACTACTTGGTGTAGGTGTCGCAGAAACTGATCTCTGCGATGATCTACTTTCCAATAAGGGAGCAGGTACGGTTACCTCATCAAGTTCTACTTTCCTCCCACTCACATCTTTCGAGAGAAACTCCTTCTCTAGAAAGGATCCATTTCTAGCAACAAATATCTTGCCTTCGGATCTGTGATAGAAGGTGTACCCAACGGTCTCCTTTGGGTATCCTATGAAGACACATTTCTCCGATTTAGGTTCGAGCTTATCAGGTTGAAGTTTCTTCACATAAGCATCGCAACCCCAAACTTTAAGATACGACAACTTTGGTTTCTTGCCAAACCATAGTTCATAAGGCGTCGTCTCAACGGATTTCGATGGTGTCCTATTTAGAGTGAATGCAGCCGTCTCTAAAGCATAACCCCAAAACGATAGCGGTAAATCAGTAAGAGACATCATAGATCGCACCATATCTAGTAAAGTGCGATTACGACGTTCAGACACACCATTACGCTGTGGTGTTCCGGGTGGCGTGAGTTGCGAAACTATTCCGCATTGTTTCAAATGTAGACCAAACTCGTAACTCAAATATTCTCCTCCACGATCAGATCGTAGGAATTTTATTTTCTTGTTACGATGATTTTCAACTTCACTCTGAAATTCTTTGAACTTTTCAAATGTTTCAGACTTATGTTTCATTAAGTAGATATACCCATATCTGCTCAAATCATCTGTGAAGGTGAGAAAATAACGATATCCGCCACGAGCTTCAATATTCATCGGACCACATACATCTGTATGTATGATTTCCAACAAATCTTTTGCTCTCTCCATAGTTCCGGAGAACGGTGTTTTTGTCATCTTGCCCATAAGGCACGGTTCGCAAGTACCAAGTGATTCAAAATCAAGTGTTTCCAAAATTCCATCAGTATGGAGTTTCTTCATGCGCTTTACACCGATATGACCCAAACGGCAGTGCCACAAATAAGTTGCACTGTCATTATTAACTCTGCATCTTTTGGTTTCAACATTATGAATATGTGTATCACTACTATCGAGATTCATTAAAAATAGACCACTCTTCAAGGGTGCATGACCATAAAAGATATTATTCATATAAATAGAACAACCATTATTCTCTGATTTAAATGAATAACCGTCTCGCATTAAACAAGATCCAGATATAATGTTCATGCTCAACGCTGGCACCAAATAACAATTATTTAGGTCTAAAACTAATCCCGAAGGTAGATGTAGAGGTAGCGTGCCGACGGCGATCACATCGACTTTGGAACCATTTCCCACGCGCATCGTCACCTCGTCCTTAGCTAAACTTCGCTTAATCCGTAGCCCCTGTTTTGAGTTGCAAATATTAGCAACAGAACCAGTATCAAATACCCAGGTGCTACTGCGAGTATTAGTAAGGTACACATCAATAACATGTATATCACATATACCTTTGTTAACCTTGCCATCCTTCTTATCCGCCAAATACTTGGGGCAGTTCCGCTTCCAGTGGCCAGTCTGCTTACAGTAGAAGCACTCAGTTTCAGGCTTAGGTCCAGACTTGGATTTCTTCTCCTGAACAGCAACTTGCTTGCTATTCTTCTTGAAGTTCCCTTTCTTCTTCCCTTTGCCCTTTTTCTTGAAACTAGTGGTTTTACTGACCATCAACACTTGATGCTCCTTTTTGATTTCTACCTCCGCTGCCTTTAGCATTGCGAAGAGCTCGGGAATCGTCTTATCCATCCCTTGCATGTTATAGTTCATCACGAAGCTCTTGTAGCTTGGTGGCAGTGATTGAAGAATTCTGTCAATGACGCAATCATCCGGAAGTTGAACTCCCAGTTGAATCAAGTGATTATTATACCCAGACATTCTGAGTATATGCTCACTGACAGAACTATTCTCTTCCATCTTGCAGCTATAGAACTTATTGGAGACTTCATATCTCTCAATCCGGGCATTTGCTTGAAATATTAACTTCAACTCCTGGAACATCTCATATGCTCCATGACGTTCAAAACGTCGTTGAAGTCCCGGTTCTAAGCCGTAAAGCATGGCACACTGAACTATTGAGTAGTCATCAGCTTTGCTTTGCCAGACGTTCATAACTTCTGGTGTAGCTCTTGCAGGAGGCCTGGCACCTAGCGGTGCTTCCAGGACGTAATTCTTCTGTGCAGCAATGAGGATAATCCTCAAGTTACGGACCCAGTCCGTGTAATTGCTACCATCATCTTTCAACTTAGCTTTCTCAAGGAACGCATTAAAATTCAACGGAACAACAGCACGGGCCATATATCTACAATTAACATAGACAAGCAAGATACTATCAGGTACTAAGTTCATGATAAATTTAAGTTCAATTAATCATATTACTTAAGAACTCCCACTTAGATAGACATCTCTCTAATCATCTAAGTGATTACGTGATCCAAAGCAACTAAACCATGACCGATTAACACGTGAGATGGAGTAGTTTCAATGGTGAACATCACTATGTTGATCATATCTACTATATGATTCACGCTCGACCTTTCGGTCTCTGTGTTCCGAGGCCATATCTGTATATGCTAGGCTCGTCAAGTTTAACCCGAGTATTCCGCGTGTGCAACTGTTTTGCACCCGTTGTATTTGAACGTAGAGCCTATCACACCCGATTAACACGTGGTGTCTCAGCACGAAGAACTTTTGCAACGGTGCATACTCAGGGAGAACACTTTTATCTTGAAATTTTAGTGAGAGATCATCTTATAATGCTACCGTCAATCAAAGCAAGATAAGATGCATAAAGGATTAACATCACATGCAATCAATATAAGTGATATGATATGGCCATCATCATCTTGTGCTTGTGATCTCCATCTCCGAAGCACCGTGCTTGTGATCTCCATCTCCGAAGCACCATCATGATCACCATCGTCACCGGCTCGACACCTTGATCTCCATCGTAGTATCGTTGTCGTCTCGCCAACTTATTACTTTTACGACTATCGCTACCGCTTAGTGATAAAGTAAAACTATTACATGGCGATTGCATCTCATACAATAAAGCGACAACCATATGGCTCCTGCCAGTTGCCGATAACTCGGTTACAAAACATGATCATCTCATACAACACATTATATCACATCATGTCTTGACCATATCACATCACAACATGCCCTGCAAAAACAAGTTAGACGTCCTCTACTTTGTTGTTGCAAGTTTTACGTGGCTGCTACGGGCTTAGCAAGAACCGTTCTTACCTACGCATCAAAACCACAACGATAGTTTGTCAAGTTGGTGCTGTTTTAACCTTCGCAAGGACCGGGCGTAGCCACACTCGGTTCAACTAAAGTGAGAGAGACAGACACCCGCCAGTCACCTTTAAGCAACGAGTGCTCCGAACGGTGAAACCAGTCTCGCGTAAGCGTACGCGTAATGTCGGTCCGGGCCGCTTCATCTCACAATACCGCTGAACCAAAGTATGACATGCTGGTAAGCAGTATGACTTATATCGCCCACAACTCACTTGTGTTCTACTCGTGCATAGCATCAACGCATAAAACCAGGCTCGGATGCCACTGTTGGGGAACGTAGTAATTTCAAAAATTTCCTACGCACACGCAAGATCATGGTGATGCATAGCAACGAGAGGGGAGAGTGTTGTCCACGTACCCTCGTAGACCGACAGCGGAAGCGTTATCACAACGCGGTTGATGTAGTCGAACGTCTTCACGATCCGACCGATCAAGTACCGAACGTACGGCACCTCCGAAGTTCTACACACGTTCAGCTCGATGACGTCCCTCGAACTCCGATCCAGCCGAGTGTTGAGGGAGAGTTTCGTCAGCACGACGGCGTGGTGACGATGATGATGTTCCACCGACGCAGGGCTTCGCCTAAGCTTCGCGACGGTATTATCGAGGTGTAATCTGGTGGAGGGGGGCACCGCACACGGCTAAAATATCGTATATCAAGTGTGTTCTTAGGTGCCCCCTGCCCCCGTATATAAAGGAGCAAGGGGGAGGCCGGCTGCCTATGGGGCGCGCCAAGGAGAGGGGGGAGTCCTCCTCCTAGTAGGAGTAGGACTCCCCTTTCCTAGTCCTACTAGGAAAAGAAGGGGGAAGGAAAGAGAGGGAGAGGGAGAGGGAAAGGGGGCTGCGCCCCCCTCTCCTAGTCCAACTAGGACTCCTCTGGGAGGGGGCGCACCACCTCCTGGCTGCTGCCCTCTCTCTCCCCTCAAGGCCCACTAAGGCCCAATACTTCCCCGGGGGGTTCCGGTAACCCTCCGGCACTCCGGTTTAATCCGAAACTTCTCCGGAACACTTCCGGTGTCCGAATATAGTCGTCCAATATATCAATCTTTACGTCTCGACCATTTCGAGACTCCTCGTCATGTCCGTGATCACATCCGGGACTCCGAACAACCTTCGGTACATCAAATCACATAAACTCATAATATAACTGTCATCGTAACTTTAAGCGTGCGGACCCTTTGGGTTCGAGAACTATGTAGACATGACCGAGACACCTCTCCGGTCAATAACCAATAGCGGGACCTGGATGCCCATATTGGCTCCCACATATTCTACGAAGATCTTTATCGGTCAGACCGCATAACAACATACGTTGTTCCCTTTGTCATCGGTATGTTACTTGCCCGAGATTCGATCGTCGGTATCTCGATACCTAGTTCAATCTCGTTACCGGCAAGTCTCTTTACTCGTTCCGTAATACATCATCCCGCAACTAACTCATTAGTCACAATGCTTGCAAGGCTTATAGTGATGTGCATTACCGAGTGGGCCCAGAGATACCTCTCCGACAATCGGAGTGACAAATCCTATTCTCGAAATACGCCAACCCAACAAGTACCTTTGGAGACACCTGTAGAGCACCTTTATAATCACCCAGTTACGTTGTGACGTTTGGTAGCACACAAAGTGTTCCTCCGGTAAACGGGAGTTGCATAATCTCATAGTCATAGGAACATGTATAAGTCATGAAGAAAGCAATAGCAACATACTAAACGATCGGGTGCTAAGCTAACGTAATGGGTCATGTCAATCACGTCATTCTCCTAATGAGGTGATCCCGTTAATCAAATAACAACTCATGTCTATGGCTAGGAAACATAACCATCTTTGATTAACGAGCTAGTCAAGTAGAGGCATACTAGTGACACATTGTTTGTCTATGTATTCACACATGTATTATGTTTCCGGTTAATACAATTCTAGCATGAATAATAAACATTTATCATGATACAAGGAAATATATAATACTTTATTATTTCCTCTAGGGCATATTTCCTTCATCCTCTTCAAGGGAAAACCACGCAGTGCTCAAGAGGTAGCAAGAAGGATTTTTGGCACCGTTGCCGAGGAGTCTACGCAAAAGTCAAGACATACCAAGTACCCATCACAAACTCTTATCCCTCGCATTACATTATTTTCCATTTGCCTCTTGTTTTCCTCTCCCCTACTTCACCCTTGCCGTTTTATTCGCCCTCTCTTTTTGCTCACCTTTCCTTTGACATGGCCAAAAGGGGGCTAGGGGTTCTTTCCTAGGTTTTAATGCCTTGGATAGCCCTTCCGTCCTCTCTAAGCTCATAAATAATGATGCTATGGAAAAACCTACCGGGGTTGTCAATGAGAATCTGAACAATTTCGATGAAGATGATCCCGGAATATTTTGTTATTTACTCGACGAGTCTTTGAAAGATGCTTGGGATAGGTTACTGAGAATCCGGGCTAGCTTTGTGCCCCAATATCAAATTGAAATATACTTAAAAAGCTTTTATGTTGCCTTACCTTCGTCGTTTAAGCATGTCTTAGACTCTATTTTTGAAGAAGGTTTTCTTGAAGGGGATGTCGTAGATACCTATGAAAATATGATAACCATATTTGGGCACCCCATGAATGAGAAGGTCGAATCTACCTCTCTTTTGCTTTCCTATCAAAACGAAACTATCAAAGAGATGAAGGCTAGCTTAGATGCGAATTTCCGTAACGTGCTTAATCTTTCTTCTACCATTAATAGCCATGTGCTTTATCAAAACAGAAAGATTAATTCCGTAGATAACAAGTTTGCTCTTTTCTTTCCTAAAACTAAAGATGGCAATACCTAGATCTATCCTTGTTTTTATGCCTAGCTAAGGGCGTTAAACGATAGCGCTTGTTGGGAGGCAACCCAATTTTATTTTAATTTTTTGCTTTTTGCTCCTGTTTAGGAATAAATCTTTGATCTAGCCTCTGTTTAGATTTGTTTTTGTGTTTTAATTAGTGTTTGTGCCAAGTGGAACCTATAGGATCTTCTTGGATAATAGTTATTTGATCTTGCTGAAAATTCCAGAAACTTTCTGTTCACGAAAACAATTGTTAAAAATCACCAGAACGTGATAAAATACTGATTCCAATTGCAGCAGATCAATAAACAAATTATTTAGGTCTTCCTATTTTTTTAGAAGTTTTAGAGATCCAGAAGTTTGCGTTAGTTACAGATTACTACAGACTGTTCTGTTTTTGACAGATTCTGTTTTTCGTGTGTTGTTTGCTTATTTTGATGAATCTATGGCTAGTAAAATAGTTTATAAACCATAGAGAAGTTGGAATACAGTAAGTTCAACACAAATATAAATAAAGAATGAGTTCATTGCAGTACCTTGAAGTGGTGTTTTGTTTTCTTTCGCTAACGGAGCTCACGATATTTTCTGTTAAGTTTTGTGTTGTGAAGTTTTCATGTTTTGGGTGAAGATTTGATGGATTATGGAACAAGGAGTGGCAAGAGCCTAAGCTTGGGGATGCCCAAGGCCCCCCAAGGTAAATCCAAGGACACCAAAAAGCCAAAGCTTGGGGATGCCCCGGAAGGCATCCCCTCTTTCGTCTTCGTCCATCGGTAACTTTACTTGGAGCTATATTTTTATTCACCACATGATATGTGTTTTGCTTGGAGCGTCTTGTATGATTTGAGTCTTTGCTTTTAGTTTACCATAGTCATCCTCTCTGAATACACTTTTGAGAGAGACACACATGATTTGGAATTTATTAGAATACTCTATGTGCTTCACTTATATCTTTTGAGCTATATAGTTTTTGCGCTAGTGCTTCACTTATATCTTTTAGAGCACGGCGGTGGTTTGTTTTATAGAAACTATTGTTCTCTCATGCTTCACTTATATTATTTTGAGAGTCCTACAAAACAGCATGGTAATTTTCTTTAATTGTGAAATTAGTCCAAATATGATAGGCATCCAAGATTAGTAAAAACTTTCTTATAAGTGCGTTGAATACTAAGAGAAGTTTGATGCTTGATAATTGTTTTGAGATATGAAGATGGTGATATTAGAGTTATGCTAGTTGAGTGGTTATGAATTTGAGAAATACTTGTGTTAAAGTTTGTGATTCCCGTAGCATGCACGTATGGTGAACCGTTATGTGATGAAGTCGGAGTATGATTTACTTATTGATTGTCTTCCTTATGAGTGGCGGTCGGGGACGAGCGATGGTCTTTTCCTACCAATCTACCCCCCTAGGAGCATGCACATAATACTTTGTTTTGATAACTAATAGATTTTTGGAACAAGTATATGAGTTCTTTATGATTAATGTTGAGTCCATGGATTATATGCACTCTTATCCTTCCACCATTGCTAGCCTCTCTAATACCGCACACTTCTCGCCGGTATCATACACCCACCATATTCCTTCCTCAAAACAGCCACCATACCTACCTATCATGTCATTTCCATAGCCATTCCGAGATACATTTCCATGCAACTTACCACCGTTCCGTTTACTATGACACGCTCCATCATTGTCGTATTGCTTTGCATGATCATGTAGTTGACATCGTATTTGTGGCAAAGCCACCGTTTATTATCTTCATACATGTCACTCTTGATTCATTGCATATCCCCGTACACTGCCGGAGACATTCATTTAGAGTCATATTTTGTTCTAAGTATTGAGTTGTAATACTTGAGTTGTAAGTAAATAAAAGTGTGATGATCATCATTATTAGAGCATTGTCCCAAGTGAGGAAAGGATGATGGAGACTATGATTCCCCCACAAGTCAGGATGAGACTCCGGACTAAAAAAAAGAGGCCATAAAAAAGAGAAAAGGCCCAACCAAAAAAATGAGAGAAAAGAGAGAAGGCACAATGCTACTATCCTTTTTCCACACTTGTGCTCCAAAGCAGCACCATGATCTTTACGACAGAGAGTCTTTTGTTTTGTCACTTTCATATACTAGTGGGTATTTTTCATTATAGAACTTGGCTTGTATATTCCAATGATGGGCTTCCTCAAATTTCCCTAGGTCTTCGTGAGCAAGCAAGTTGGATGCACACCCACTTAGTTTTCATTATTGAGCTTTCATACACTTATAGCTCTAGTGCATCCGTTGCATGGCAATCCCTACTCACTCACATTGATATCTATTAATGGGTGTATCCATAGCCCGTTGCTACGCCTAGTTGATGTGAGACTATCTTCTCCTTTTTGTCTTCTCCACAACCACCATTCTATTCCACCTATAGTGCTATATCCATGGCTCACGCTCATGTATTGCGTGAAGATTGAAAAAGTTTGAGAACATCAAAAGTATGAAACAATTGCTTGGCTTGTCATCGGGGTTGTGCATGATTTAAATATTTTGTGTGGTGAAGATAGAGCATAGCCAGACTATATGATTTTGTAGGGATAACTCTCTTTGGCCATGTTATTTTGAGAAGACATGATTGCTTTATTAGTATGCTTGAAGTCTTATTACTTTTATGTCAATATTAAACTTTTATCGTGAATCTTTCAGATCTGAATATTCATACCACAAATAAGAGAATTACATTGAAAATTAGGCTAAGTACCATTCCACATCAAAAATTCTGTTTTTATCATTTACCTACTCGAGGACGAGCAGGAATTAAGCTTGGGGATGCTTGATACGTCTCCAACGTATCTATAATTTTTGATTGTTCCATGCTATTATATATTCTTTTTTGGATGTTTAATGGGCTTTATTATACACTTTTATATTATTTTTGGGACTAACCTATTAACCGGAGGCCCAGCCCGAATTGCTGTTTTTTTGCCTATATCAGTGTTTCGAAGGAAAGGAATATCAAACGGAGTCCAAACGGAATAAAACCTTCGGGAATGTGATTTTTGGAACAAACGTGATCCAAAGGACTTGGAGTGGATGTCAAGAAATCACCGAGGAGGCCACGAGGCAGGGGGCGTGCCCTCCACCATCGTGGGCCCCCTGTAGCTCCATCGACCTACTTCTTCCTCCTATATATACCTATGTACCCCCAAACCATCAGACACGGAGCCAAAACCCTATTTCCACCACCGCAACCTTCTGTACCCGTGAGATCCCATCTTAAGGCCTTTTCCGGCGCTCCTCCGGAGGGGGCATTGATCACGGTGGGCTTCTACATCAACACCATAGCCTCTCCGATGATGTGTGAGTAGGTTACCTCAGACCTTCGGTTCCATAGTTATTAGCTAGATGGCTTCTTCTCTCTCTTTGGATCTCAATACAAAGTTCTCCTTGATTCTCTTGGAGATCTATTTGATGTAACTCTTCTTTTGCGGTGTGTTTGTCGAGATCCGATGAATTGTGGGTTTATGATCAAGATTATCTATGAACAATATTTGAATCTCCTCTAAATTCCTTTATGTATGATTGGTTATCTTTGCAAGTCTCTTTGAATTATCAGTTTGGTTTGGCCTACTAGATTGATCTTTCTTGCAATGGGAGAATTGCTTAGCTTTGGGTTCAATCTTGCTGTGCTCGATCCCAGTGACAGTAGGGGAAACGACACATATTGTATTGTTGCCATCGAGGATAAAAAGATGGGGTTTATATCATATTGCATGAGTTTATCCCTCTACATCATGTCATCTTGCTTAAAGCGTTACTATGTTCTTATGAACTTAATACTCTAGATGCATGCTGGATAGCGGTCGATGTGTGGAGCAATAGTAGTAGATGCAGGCGGGAGTCGGTCCACTTGTCACAGACGTGATGCCTATATACATGATCTTACCTAGATATTCTCATAACTATGCTCAATTCTATCAATTGCTCGACAGTAATTCGTTTACCCATCGTAATACTTATGCTATCTTGAGAGAAGCCACTAGTGAAACCTATGGCCCCCGGGTCTATTTTCCATCATATTAATCTTCCGCCAACAAGCTATTTCTATTACCGTTTACCTTGCAATCTTTACTTTTACTCTTTGTCATAAAAATACCAAAAATATTATCTTATCATCTCTATCAGATCTCACTCTCGTAAGTGACCGTGAAGGGATTGACAACCCCATTATCGCGTTGGTTGCGAGGTTCTTATTTGTTTGTGTAGGTGCGTGGGACTCGAGCGTGGTCTCCTACTGGATTGATACCTTGGTTCTCAAAAACTGAGGGAAATACTTACGCTACTTTACTGCATCACCCTTTCCTCTTCAAGGGAAAACCAACGCAGTGCTCAAGAGGTAGCAGGGCCCGAGTGCCACGATTTCGGATTTGAACCTATTATGTTTTCATGAATATATTTGTGTTCTTGATCCGATCTTGCAAGTTGTAGACACCTATTACGAGTTATGATCCGCATACCCCAAGGTGACAATAATTGGGATTCTTTCTGGTGATTACCGTGGTTTGAGGAGTTCATGTATTCACTATGTGCTAATGCTTTGTTCCGGTTCTCTATTAAAAGGAGGCCTTAATATCCCTTAGTTTCCATTAGGACCCCGCTGCCACGGGAGGGTAGGACAAAAGATGTCATGCAAGTTCTTTTCCATAAGCACGTATGACTATATATGGAATACATGCCTACATTATATTGATGAATTGGAGCTAGTTCTGTGTCACCCTAGGTTATAACTGTTGCATGATGAATGCCATCCGACATAATTATCCATCATTGATCCATTGCCTACGAGTTCGTTTCATATTGATCTTTCCTAAGTTACTTTTTCGTTGCCACTGTTACGATTGTTACAAAACTGCTACTATTACTTTTGCCACCGTTACCGTTACTTCCATATTACTTTGCTACTAAGTACTTTGCTACAGATATTATGTCTTTCAGGTGTGGTTGAATTGACAACTCAGCTGCTAACACTCAAGAATATTCTTTGGCTCCCCTTGTGTCGAATCAATAAATTTGGGTTGAATACTCTACCCTTGAAAACTGTTGCGATCCCCTATACTTGTGGGTTATCAACCACTGTCCAGTGATCCACTCCTAGATTACTTTGGTACCTCCCTGCCAAACTTATGGCAAGGCACACATCAGGTCTGGTACACAACATGGCATACATAATAGAACCTATGGCTGAGGCATAGGGAATGACTTCCATTTTCTCTCTATCTTCTGCCGTGGTCGGACTTTGAGTCTGTCTCAATTTCACACCTTGCTACACAGGTAAGAACCCTTTCTTAGACTGGTCCATTTTGAACTTCTTCAGAACTTTGTCAAGGTATGTGCTTTGTGAAAGTCCTATTAAGCGTCTTGATCTATCCCTATAGATTTTGATGCCTAATATATAAGCAGCTTCATCGAGGCCTTTCATTGAAAAAAAATCTTATTCAAGTATCCTTTTTTGCTATCAAGAAATTCTATATCATTTCCAATCAGCAATATGTCATCCACATATAATATCAGAAATGATTCAGAGCTCCCTCTCACTTTCTTGTAAATACAGGCTTCACCATAAGTCTGTATAAAACCATATGCTTTGATCACCCCATCAAAGCGTATATTCCAACTCTGAGATGCTTGCAGCAGTCCATAGATGGATCGCTGGAGCTTGCACACTTTGTCAGCACCTTTAGGATCGACAAAACCTTCTGGTTGCATCATATACAACTGTTCTTTAAAAAACCCATTAAGGAATGCAGTTTTGACGTCCATTTACCAGATTTCATTATAATAAAATGCGACAATTGCTAACATGATTCGGACAGACTTAATCATCGCTACGGGTGAGAAAGTCTCATCATAGTCAACCCCTTGAACTTGTCAAAAACCTTTTGCGACAAGTCGAGCTTTGTAGACAATGACATTACCATCAGTGTCCGTCTTCTTCTTGAAGATCCATTTATTCTCAATGGCTTGCTGATCATCGGGCAAGTCGACCAAAGTCCATACTTTGTTCTCATACATGGATCCTATCTCAGATTTCATGGCCTCAAGCCATTTACTGGAATCTGGGCTCATCATAGCTTCTTCATAGTTCGTAGGTTCGCCGTGGTCTAATAACATGACTTCCAGCTGGACAGGATTACCGTACCACTATGGTGCGGAACATGTTCTGGTTGACCTACGAGGTCAATAGTAACTTGATCCGAAGTTTCATGATCACCATCATTAGCTTCCTCTCTAGTTGGTGCAGGCATCATGGGAACGGTTTTCTCTGATGTGCTACTTTCCAATTCAAGAGAACGTATAATTACCTCATCAAGTTCTACTTTCCTCCCACTCACTCTTTCGAGAAAAACTCCTTCTATAGAAAGGACACATTCTTGGCAACAAAGATCTCGCCTTCGGATCTGTGGTAGAAGGTGTACCCAATAGTTTCCTTTGGGTATCCTATGAAGACGCACTTCTCCGATTTGGGTTCGAGCTTATCAGACTGAAGCCTTTTGACATAAGTGTCGCATCCCCAAACTTTAAGAAACGGCAGCTTAGGTTTCTTGCCAAACCACAGTTCATACGGTGTTGTCTCAACGGATTTAGATGGTGACCTATTTAACGTGAATGCGACTGTCTGTAATGCATAACCCCAAAATGATAAAGGCAAATTGGTAAAAGACATCATAGATCGCACCATATCTAATAAAGTACGTGAAAGGATCGATATAGTTAACTAGAGGGGGGTGAATAGGCAACTAACAATTTTTAACTTTTCTTTACCAATTTAAACTTTGCATCAAAGTAGTTTGTCTAGATATGCAACTAGGTGAGCAACCTATATGATGCACAACCAACAAGCACACAAGCAAGCACGGGATACAACACAAAGTAGGCTTGCACAAGTAAAGGTAAGAGATAACGTAAAGTGGAGCCAGTGGAGATGAGGATGTGTTATCGAAGTTCCTTCCCTTTGAGAGGAAGTACGTCTCCGTTGGAGCAGTGTGGAGGCACAATGCTCCCCAAGAAGCCACTAGGGCCACCGTATTGTCCTCACGCCCTCACACAATGCGAGATGCCGTGATTCCACTATTGGTGCCCTTGGAGGCGGCGACCGAACCTTTACAAACAAGGTTGGGGCTATCTCCACTACTCAATTGGAGGCTCCCAACGAAACCATGGAGCTTCACCACAATGGAATGTGGCTCTGAGGTGACCTCAACCGTCTAGGGTGCTCAAACACCCAAGAGTAACAAGATCCGCGAAGGATTAGTGGGGGGATCAAATTTCTCTTGGTGAAATTGTAGATCCGGGCCTTCTCAACCAATCCCTAAAGAATCAACAAGTTTGATGAGCTTTGGAGCAACAATGGAGCTTGGGGGAAAAGAGGTAGGTCAACTTGGAGAAGAAGACCTCCTTTTATAGTGGGGGAACCAATCCAACCGTTTCCCCCCTCTTCAGCCCGCACAGAGCGGTACTACTGCTCAGTAGAGCGGTACTACTGCTGGTCGCAGCGGTACTACCGCGACCACCAGCGGTACTACCGCATAGACTGAGCGTAGTAGAAGTAGAGGGAGAATGAGATGAAGAGAGGGGGCTGGGCAGCACTAGTAGCGGTGGTAGCTGTGGTACTACCGCTCATGGGCGGTGTGACAGCCTGGTTTTTGCCCTCTCTCATTTGCTTGATTTTTATTTGGATTCAACTTGAAACTTGGAGTTTTTGAATCTTTTCATATGGACTTAAACACTTGGGTATTCTTGGCTTTCACCCAAGTGCTCCATTTCCCTCTCTAATCATCATTCCCCTTCTGATCCACTCCAAAATAATCTTTGGAATATTTTTCTTAAATGAAAAATATTCATTTTCTCTCAAAAACCCTAGCCAGGTCAGTATGCTCCAAAGCAACCCTAATTTTTATGGCCCAGAAAAATCTGAGATAATTCACAAATATTCTTAGAACCCTAGGGCACCTTCTTGAGCAAAAATATTTCATAACTTTTTGGAATATTTGTGCTACAGAAAATATTTTCTGTTCTGGACAGAAATGGTGGTTTCTACAGCAACTACCATTTTACTTGCTCCATTGTGCCTGGGTTTTCTTGTGCATTTTCACCTTAGTAACTCTTGGCTAATCTCCAAAGCACAGCCTCTAACTCCCAGCCATTTGACCTCAGTAACCTCTCAAAGTTACTGACCAGAAACTTACCTCGCATGTAAAAACTTCTCTACTGCACCTGGATCCAAACCAAAGCGTGGTAACATCTCAAACTACCATGAACAACACGCTTAGCTCGGCGTGATGTCATAGTCCACGCGGTGACCACGTTCGTCCAGGGGTGCTGGCATGCGTGTCGACGCGCTCTGAGTGCCGCCGAGCACTTTGTTTCGCGCGTGCTCGCTTCCCCGACTGCCGTAGCGTGCCAAACTTCGCCACCATCTTCGTCTCAACTCCCTTAACTCCCCTCTGGCGCTCGTCGACGCCGGAGCTCGCCGCAGCGAGAATGGGCACGGTCCGGCCAACCCAACAGTGCGGTGCGCACTGTGCTCGTCGCCTTCTCCTCGTTCCTGTGCTCGTCTTCGTCCGCCAACAGTTGCCGCGTGAGCTGTGTCGCCTTCTTCCCCTCTCACTGAAGCCGCTCGTCGCCAGGCACCATGGACAGGTGTCCACCGGCGGAGCCCGAAACCCCCTCGCCGCTCGCCTATAAATGGAGCCGCCCCCAGAGTCCTCGAGCACCATCCATCACTCCCACACACCCCACAAGCGAGTAGGAAGCCGTAGCCCAGCCGGGCAGGCCGTGGGCCACCGTCCCCGAGCTCGAGCTCACCGGCGATCCCCTCTGGTCGCCGCGGTAGCTCCAGCCCCTCCCAGGCCAGGGCGACCCTTCCAGGGCCTCCGCCCCTCTCTGGTGAAGCCGTTCCGCCCCTCTGGAGCCCCTGGAGTTGCCTCTGCTCGCCGTCTTCTTCATCTCCGGCGACCACCGTGTTCTGCCTCTGTTTGCGAGGTTGATTCCGACGCCGTTCGACCACCCCTAGCTACGCTAAGGGTATGGGCAGGTGCGCCACCGTCCCCTCTCTCGATCCCTCCCTCTCGTTTTGGCCAAGGAGTCCTCGTCGTCGGCGAGAGCTCCAGCGGAGCTGCGACTCCCTCTGTTTCCTTCTCCCCTCCTTCTCACCTGACTAGCGGGGCCTGCTACTCAGCCACTCTGTACGCGCGCGAAGCGGTACGAGTGGTGGCGCCCCTGGGCTTTACGCCTTCGACGTCACCCCCCAGTCTGTTTATTTTTATTCAAATTCATTTGAATTTACAGAACACTTCAAACAGCAATAACTCCTCAACCATAAGTCCAAATGAATTGATTCTTTTTGCATCTTGTTCTTTGCAAAGAAATCTAACAGCTCACCAAAGATGAGATTTTTCTGAGCTGTTTAGAATTTCTGGTGATTTTCAGAAGTGTTCTTGTATTTTCTTTTTGTGTTTAAAATTATTTTCAGAGGGTGATGCTTGTCTTGAGGATCACCAGAAGGCTTGTGAACCTCATCTGCACTAAGGCAAGCCACAACAACATTTTCATGGTGTCATTTCAATATTTATGATTTTCTTACTTGAATGAAATGATTAATCCACGCATTTAAATAACTATTGTGTTATTTATATTCTGTTAAGTGTTTGTTAGTTAATATGCTTGATTTACAGAATGTGGAAACTAGCTTATTTGGTGAAGCAAAGCTAAGATCTTTTTGTGATGATAGAAATAATTTTTGTTATGCATGTTAGTAATTATTTAAAGTTATGTTCTTGCATAAATAAAATGATAAAAATTTGCTAGAAAATATTCGGTGAAGTACTTGTTTAGTCATTTTACTTGACTTACAGAATGTTTGAACCTCACTTGGTTGGTAAAGAAATTAGGATTTGTTTGTGGTAAAATCTTTGTTATCCATGTGAGAAATTAATCGGAGTTATGTTCTTGCATGAGAAAATAATAAAACTTGCTGCAAAATATTTTGGTTAATATGTGAGTTATCCTGATCAGCAAAGTAATACGAGTTGTTGATGTTTATGCTTAGTGTGAATATGGATGACATTGGCCATTTTCGTTATTAAGTGATGCATGTGTAGTTTTGCATTTCATGGCATGCTATGACACCGGTCATTTTCATTTTAAGTTGAACCTGAATATAACTCAACTTGAATATACCGTTGACTGGGTCATGGTGCCGCTGAATCGAGTTTTTCCCAGTGCAACCACATTTGCCTTTGTGGGAAGGCCTTGATTCGGTCCATTGACATTGCCTCTGGTCGGTGCCTCCAACTAGGGAAGGTTATGTCGTGCTTACCCTGGCCCGTTAAGCAGGCATAACCTTGTGTGCCCGTTGTTGAGATTATGGTACCGGGTCCCCGAGTGGGATCATTTTGGCCACGACAGTGGTCGGTGTGTCTTTGGTAGACACGGGGCCACCCAGTACTAGCCCGTTGGGGATTGGGTCGGAGTGGCCGGGAGAGTGTCATGGCAATGGAAGGGTTTCATTGGAATGCCGTTGGTCCACCCGAATGGGAGTACGAGGCCATGGGTTCCGTGGTGTGGGTACAGTGTGCTACCTCTGCAGAGTGTATAATCTATCGATAGCCGAGTCCATGGTCACGGACACCTCGTAGTAGGTCCCACCATGAGTCAACATTTACTAAAATTTGCACACTAAGCTATGAACTTTGCATTGTTGAGGATGGCAGAAAGGCCATCGAGATATTCGGGACCAAATATTGGTCGTGGTTGTGATCGCCGTAAGGATCATGAGTTACTCTTGTTAAGACCACGTTGGTGGTTTGTTTGTGAACCGAGAATGATCAATGTTGGTAAGTTGTCCCGAGGGACGTTCGAGCATGATCACAGCATGTTGGGCATATAGTGTTGCATTATTATTAATTAGTTAATTATCATGATATTGTTTGTCATTATGATTATGCCTGTTGTGAGCTTGCAAGTACATTCAATGTACTGACCTGGCGTGTCATGCCAGATTTCAGGAAAGTCTCATTGGAGAGGAGTGCTGCTCGAGTCTAGATCGTGTCCACATCGGTGTCCCTCTGATATGGAGCTTCCGCTACGACGTTATTCCGCTGCCGCATAGTTGTTATGATCGAGCCCCCTTTATGTTCACTAAATAATGTACATATTGTTCAGCCGCACCGAGCGTGTCGCATGGCCTCGACAACTGTTGTAATATAAACTCTAGTCCGCTAGCATCAATAAAGCAGTTGTTTTCTGTACCAAGATGTTGTGTGTTGCCAGAAGACATGGTCTCTGGGCTGGCAATGCATGGTAAACCGGTTGCTCTGAGCCGGGGTGCCACAGGCGGTACTACCATTGCCACTGCCACTACTACTGCCACAAAACCCGACACGAGAAAATGCATCCTCGAATCGAGGCGGTAGCGTTGCCGAACCAGGACGGTACTGCTGCCTATGCCCTGAAGCGGTACTACCACTGAAGGACAGCGGTACTGCCGCTTGAGGACCATAGGCGGTACTACTGCTCTGGCGGTGGTACTACCACTTTCTCCTCACGGTTTCCACTTCTGTTAAACCAGAAAGCTCCAAGGTGAGGAAAGGAGCAGGGAGTGCAACAAAGACGTGTACGTGCTGATTCCACCCTAGCCTTTCCAATGCAGACCCCCTCTTGATAGTACGGTGTCTCCTACGACTCAAGTCCACCAAACTGAAATGAAGGAGACTACACGGTCTTCACGTAAAGCTCCGAGGGGAAGGAATCGTCTCGTGCCAAAGAATGAATCTCTGAAAAACTCAACGCACATGATTAGTCCGCAAAAAGCATTGTCATCAATCACCAAAACTACTTAGCGAGAGATATGCCCTAACAATCTCCCCCTTTTTGGTGGATTGATGACAACACGGGATTTGCACAAGGTAATGACATGAGATGAAGCGAATCCCAAAACTACAAAATATAGATGGGCTCCCCCTAGATGGGTGCACTCAATTAGAGGTGCCTTTGGATTGCAAAGTGCACACATTAGGATCAACACTCCCCCTATATTTTATAGTTAGAAACCAATTGCATCAAAGATGAGACATATATGAGCTAGGATGCAATAGAGAGGCAAGAGAGGAAAGTAGACATATGAGATAAGCATAAACTTACAGACTACTAAAGTACTTGACATACAAGATAATAATAAGATAGGGTAGCATATGTCTCACACCATATGATAGGGTACCAGGTCTCACGAGCACAAGCCAAACCAAAGCAAATAAGAGAGTTTGCGAGAGAGAGAAGCAAATAAGACACTCGCAACTCGACAACGAAAAATCCCTAAACTCTCTCCCCCTTTGGCATCAAGACACCAAAAGGGGCAAAGAGTGCTGCTACGGTCACATGTGATAGAAGAACTGAATAACTCCAACATTACATCCCTGCGAGACCGTCTGCTCCTCTGTCATCGGTAGGGGGCTGCTTAGTGTCTGCGTCTGTCCACAGGCAGTGCTGCTGAACCCACTCCTCATCTGTGATCTTGCCCTCAGAACCGCTGACAACTGTTGAACCTAATTGACGCATGAGCTCCTTGTGACGGCACCTGGCCTTCTTCTCAGACACATGGGCCATGTACTGTCCATGAGACTCCATGCAGAAAAGTTTCTTCATTTTGCGCTTGAGCTTCTTTGCCCATGAGGGCTCCGCTCCAGAGGGCTCATCATCATCATCATCATCATCATCAGCAGCAGCATCAGCCTCTGTCTCAACGTCAGCAGCTCCAGATGGAATCCCAAACCTCGGAACCAATGTGCCCCAGTTCTCCTTCTTCCTCAGACGCTTGATCTCACGAGGGATCGACTCGCCAGTCTCCAGCACAACATTAGGATAAGTGTGCATCCAAGCCTTCTCAATAAGCAACATGAGAAAAGGCGCATAGATGGGGCACTTGCACTCAGAGATAGCGGTGACAAGCTCAAACCACATGACATGAGATATATCCACGGATTCACTAGTGTTCTCTTCCTTCTCATGCTGGCAGAAAAGAAGCATGTCCACGAGAAAGGAGTGAACCATATCTAAGTTCCCAATGCGAGGGAGAGAGTCTCTCTGAAGATGCGATGAAGTATGTCCAGAAAAGCAGGCAACTCATAGGTCTCCTTCTGAGTCTCGGGGTGAATCTTCAAAGTACAGTAGGGCCAGAGAGATTGCTTGTGAGTGGAAGTTGCATTGCGGTGAGGGCGAAAGCCAATTGGAGTCTCAAGTCGTTGATCTTCAACCCCAAGTAACTCCATGAATGCCTTCCATTAGACAGAAAGAAGCTTGACATTGGTCATCCAAGTCAGAGTCCTTTCCTCATCCATTCCAAGATGGACCGTGGCATAAAACTGAGCCACCAAATCTGCATCAAGGTCCTTGTTGCATGATCCTGAGAATGTTCAGCTGAGTACACATCTATAGGGATTCACCAAAGTAGGCAGGATCCTTCTCCATATAGTCAGTGTCGATGGTGCGAACATCAACATAGAGATTCTTCTTTGCTTTGATCACATCAAAGTAGATTGCCCACTGAAAATAGTTCCAGAAAGGACGGTTGACAAGATTGGGCTCTTGATCTTGCTCATAGGAATTGCGCCGACGCTTCTCCCAGAACACCTTGGCATTCATCTCAGTCACTGACTTGGGCTTTGGCTTGGGCTTCTTCGCGGTACTCTTGGTAGGCTGCAGAGACGGAACACTGGGCGGAGGAACACTTGAAGAAGCAGCGGTTGTCTCAGAGGTGCGATAGCGCTTTGAAGTAGAACGCCTGGGGTTGACACAGCGGACATGTTGCTCAGAAGGGCCATCACCTGGAACCAAACACACAGACACAAGAAACAACACAAAAGAACGAGCATAAACCACCAGAGAAAGCAACACGGATCGATATTTGGTATGAGTACGGTGGAATTGGGCATCCAGTGGTAGTACCGCGATCTGGAAGCGGTAGTACCGCCTGAGCGGTAGTACCGCCCCAGGAGAGCGGTAGTACTGCCCTAGGCGGGGGAACGGCGGTTCCCTACTGCCGTGGCCAAATCCAGCACTACCGGGATACCAAATTCAAACATAAGCCTACCAAATATCAATCCAAACAGTCTAGAAGCCTTCACCATCCTACTCAAGCTTCGATTTGGCCGCAAATCGATGAATGCAAAGCCTATTGCCCCTAAAGACTAGATCTGAAACCTAGAAGCAAAGAGAAAAGGATCGGGGGCAATACCTGCATCCATGGCTAGAGGAAGAGGTGGGGATCAATCCCACCGGAGGAAAAGGTGAAAGACGGCCCGGAGGAGGCGGCCCACCGGCGCCCTCCCACGGCGAGTTCATCGCTGGGGAAAGGAAGAGGATGAGTGGGTTGTGCGAATGGGTGTGGGGGAGAAGGAAACTCCCCCTGCCCCGACATAACCCCCTAGTCCCGCCCCGCAGCGGTAGTACCGCTCGGGCGGACGGTAGTACCGCTTGTTGATCATAAGCGATAGTACCGCGCGCTTGCAGCGGTAGTATCGCCCAGCCAAAACTCAAAGACAAGATAGAAATAGGCTTAGCTCAAGGAACAAGAAAACGAAACGACGAGGAGAAGGGGCAAACAGAAATGCAGAATAACACCCACGGGAGGACAAGAAACACACAACTCTCCAAGAGAGGGCGGTGGCCGAGGCCACCTATGTTTGAGTCAAGTGGTATAGCACCGCAAAGATTTTAACCTTGGGCCCATGATCAAAACTCATCTTTGAAGCACAAGTACCATCAAAACTGGCTAATGTGAAAGATGTGATCAATTTATGCATAATGGGGGGAGGGAGAGTTCATTGAGAGAACAACACTCCCCCTATGTCCATGCCTACACCTAAACAAGACAACACAATGAGCATGGCGGGGTGTGCAAGGGTTCAAGCCACATTGCTCGAACCAATGATATTTAGCTCATGCCTTAACTCATGAAATCTTGCTTTATCCAAGGGCTTCGTGAAGATATCTGCAAGGTTATCATTAGTGTTGACATACTTGAGCTCGATCTCCCCTCGCCTAATGTGATCCCGGATGAAGTGATACCGAATCTCAATATGCTTAGTCTTGAAGTGTTGCACCGGGTTGAGAGAAATATTGATGGCACTTTCAATGTCACACCAAAGAGGCACTTTGTCACAAATGACACCGCAATCCTTTAAAGTTTGCCTCATCCATAGAAGTTGAGCACAACAACTACCGGCAGCCACATATTCCGCTTCGGTGGACGAGAGAGACACACAACTTTGCTTCTTAGAAGAACAACTCACCAAAGAGCAACCAAGAAATTGGCACCCTCCGGAAGTTTACTTCCTATCCACCTTGTCTCCCGTCCAATCCGAGTCCGAAAAGCCCACAAGGTTGAAGTTTGCTCCTCTTGGGTACCATAAGCTAGAGTTTGGGGTATGAGCCAAATATCGAAAGATTCGTTTGACCGCCACATAGTGGCTTTCCTTAGGTGCGGCTTGAAACCATGCACAAATTCCCACACTCAACATGATATCTGGTCTAGATGCACAAAGGTAAAGCAAGGAGCCAATCATGGAGCGATATACCTTTTGATCCACCGCTTTACCATTGGGTTCAATGTCAAGTTGGCATTTGACGGGCATTAGAGTGGAAGTTGGCTTGACATCACTTAGCTTGAATCTCTTGAGCATGTCTTGAGTGTATTTGGCTTGGTTGATGAAGGTTCCTTCTCATCTTTGCTTGATTTCGAACCCGAGAAAGAACTTCAACTCTCCTATCATGGACATCTTGAACTTCAAGGTCATGAGAGCGGAAAATTCCTCATTGAAAGCTTTGTTAGGGGAACCAAAGATAATATCATCAACAAATAGTTGGCATACAAACAACTCCCCTTTGACCTTCTTAGTAAAAAGAGTGGGGTCGATTTTCCCAATTTCAAACCCACGATCTTGCAACAACTCGGTAAGGTGCTTATACCACGCACGTGGGGCTTGTTTAAGGCCATAGAGTGCCTTATCGAGTTGGTACACATGATTGGGGAACTAGGGATCCTCAAACCCCGAGGGTTGTTTGACATAGACCAACTCATTAATAGGACCATTAAGAAAGCACTCTTCACATCCATTTGTTGCAACTTGAAGTTATGATGAGAAGTATAAGCAATCAACAAACGAATAGATTCAAGGCGAGCAACGGGAGCAAAGGTCTCACCGTAGTCGATACCCTCGACTTGGGAGTAGCCTTGTGCTACCAAACGAGCCTTGTTGCGAACGATAATCGCATGAGCATCTTTCTTGTTCTTGAATATCCACTTGGTTCCAATGACATTATGGTTCCCCGTTGGCCTTGGCACCAATCTCCACACCTTGTTATGCTCGAAGTTGTTGAGTTCTTCCTGCATGGCATTGAGCCAATCCGGATACTCGAGCGCCTCATAGACCTTTTGGGGTTCAACACAAGAAACAAACGCGTGATGTTCACAATAGTTTGCTAATTGTCTATGAGTGCTTACTGATACGTCTCCAACGTATCTATAATTTTTTATTGTTCCATGCTATTATATTATCTATTTTGGATGTTTAATGGGCTTTATTATGCACTTTTATATTATTTTCGGGACTAACCTACTAACCGGAGACCCAGTGCAAATTGCTGTTTTTTGCCTATTTCAGTGTTTCACAGAAAAGGAATATCAAACGGAATCCAAACGGAATGAAACCTTCAGGAGAGTTATTTTTGGAACAAATGCAATCCAGGAGACTTGGAGTGGATGTCAAGGAAGCAACAAGGCGGCCATAAGGCAGGGAGGCGCGCCCAGGGGGGTAGGTGCGCCCCCACCCTCGTGGGCCCCTCGTGGCTCCACCGACCTCCCTCCTTCGCCTATATATACTCATATACCCTGAAAACATTCGAGAGCACCACGAAACCCTATTTCCACCGCCGCAACCTTCTGTACCCGTGGGATCCCATCTTGGGGCCTTTTCCGGCGCTCCGCCGGAGGGGGAATCGATCACGGAGGGCTTCTACATCAACACCATAGCCTCTCCGATGATGTGTGAGTAGTTTACCACAGACCTTCCGTTCCATAGTTATTAGCTAGATGGCTTCTTCTCTCTCTTTAGATCTCAATACAAAGTTCTCCTCGATTCTCTTGGAGATCTATTTGATGTAATTCTTTTTGCGGTGTGTTTGTCGAGATCCGATGAATTGTGGGTTTATGATCAAGATTATCTATGAACAATATTTGATTCTTCTCCGAATTCTTATATGTATGATTTGATATCTTTGCAAGTCTCTTCGAATTATCAGTTTGGTTTGGCCTACTAGATTGATCTTTCTTGCAATGGGAGAAGTGCTTAGCTTTGGGTTCAATCTTGCGGTGTCCTTTCCTAGTGACAGCAGGGGCAGCAAGCCACGTATTGAATTGTTTCCATCGAGGATAAAAAGATGGGGTTTATATCATATTTCTTGAGTTTATCCCTCTACATCATGTCATCTTGCCTAATGCGTTACTCTGTTCTTATGAACTTAATACTCTAGATGCATGCTGGATAGCGGTCGATGTGTGGAGTAATAGTAGTAGATGCAGAATCGTTTCGGTCTACTTGTCACGGACGTGATGCCTATATACATGATCATGCCTAGATATTCTCATAACTATGCGCTTTTCTATCAATTGCTCGACAGTAATTCGTTCACCCACCGTAGAATTTGCTATCTTGAGAGAAGCCACTAGTGAAACCTATGCCCCCCCGGTTTATTTTCCATCATATAAGTTTCTGATCTATTTTATTTTGCAATCTTTACTTTTCAATCTATACCATAAAAACACCAAAAATATTTACCTTATTATCTCTATCAGATCTCACTTTTGCAAGTGTCCTTGAAGGGATTGACAACCCCTTTATCGCGTTGGTTGCAAGGTTCTTATTTGTTTGTGAACGTACGAGGGATTTGCGTGCAATCTCCTACGAGATTGATACCTTGGTTCTCAAAAACTGAGGGAAATACTTACGCTACTTTGCTGCATCACCCTTTCCTCTTCAAGGGAAAACCAACGCATGCTCAAGAGGTAGCAAGAAGGATTTCTAGCGCCGTTGCCGGGGAGATTTGCACCAAGTCAAGTCAAGATATGATCTCCTGGCAACTAGCCATTTCTGGCGCCGTTGCCGGGGAGATCTACGCTCAAGTCAAGACATACCATGTACCCATCACAAACTCTTATCCCTCGCATTACATTATTTGCCATTTGCCTCTCGTTTTCCTCTCTCCCACTTCACCCTTGCCGTTTTCTTCGCCCTCCTTCCGTTCGATCTAGTCTTACCATGTGCCTTCTTTTTGCTTGCTTCTTCGCTTGCTAAAAGTTTATGGATCCTCATCCCCTTGCCAATATTTTTAAGAGATCCGATTATGAAGAACCAATTTCTAGTTAGTTGAGTGCACTAGATTATCTTTATGAGGTTTTGCTTGAAATTCGTGAATCTGAAAATTGTGATGAAGAAATTTATGAAGAGATTCATGATAGCTCCTTGAATAAAAAGCATGATTGCAATGATTTTACTATAAATTCTCTTGATGTCAATTTTGCTAATAATATGCAAAACCCTAAGCTTGGGGATGCTAATTTTGCTATGTCTACTACTTGTTGCAATGATCATGATTGGGGTGATTCTTCTTATGATCTTGAAAATTTATTCAAGCCCCATGATAAATATGAGATTGATAATAGTGTTTGCAATAATATTGAAAGTGGGTTTGGAAGAGTTTCAACTTTAGATCCCACATATTTGGAGAATGTTCAATCTTATGGTATTTTTGATAAAAGTGGGTTTGGAGAGGTCATGACTTTAGTTAATGATAATCCCACTATTTTGGAAGAGTGTCAACTTCGCATGCATGTGGATCATGTTGAGAATATGTTATGTGATAACTATTTTGTTGAATTTGCCTATGATCCTACATGTAATTATTATGAGAGAGGAAAATATGGTTGTAGAAATTTTTATCTTACTAAATTACCTCTCGTCATGTTGAGATCGCTATCGTCTCTTTCTTCTTCCTTGCATATGTTAATTTTTGCTTGCTATGATAATTATTTCGCTTATAAAATGCCTATGCATAGGAAGTATGTTAGACTTAGATGTGTTTATCACGTGTTCTATGATGCTCTCTTTGTGCTTTAATTCTTGTCTTTGATGTGAGCATCATTAAAATTATCAATGCCTAGCTAGGGGCATTAAACGATAGCGCTTGTTGGGAGGCAACCCAATTTTATTTTTGTTCCTTTTTTTGTTCCTGTTTAGTAATAAATAATTCATCTAGCGTCTGTTTAGATGTGGTTTTATGTTTTAATTAGTGTTTGTGCCAAGTAAAACCTATACGATCTTCTTGGGTGATAATTATTTGATCTTGCTGAAAAAGACAGAAACTTTCTGTTCACGAAAACAATTGTTAAAAATCACCAGAAAGTGATAAAATACTGATTCAAATTGCAGTAGATCAATAACCAAATTATCTAGGACGTACTATTTTGGTATATTTTTCTGAGTTATATAAGTTTGCGTTTGATACAGATTACTACAGACTGTTCTGTTTTTGACAGATTCTGTTTTTCGTGTGTTGTTTGCTTATTTTGATGAATCTATGGCTAGTATCGGGGGTATGAACCATAGATAAGTTGGAATACAGTAGGTTTAATACCAATATAAATAAATAATGATTTCATTACAGTAACTTAAAGTGGTGGTTTGTTTTATTTCGCTACCGGAGCTCATGAGATTTTCTGTTGAGTTTTGTGTTGTGAAGTTTTCAAGTTTTTGGGTAAAGATTTGATGGACTATGGAAAAAGGAGTGGCAAGAGCCTAAGCTTGGGGATGCCCAAGGAACCCAAAGGTAAAATTCAAGGACCACCAAAAGCCTAAGCTTGGGGATGCCCCGGAAGGCATCCCCTCTTTCGTCTTCATCTATCGGTAACTTTACTTGATGCTATATTTTTATTCACCACATGATATGTGTTTTGCTTGGAGCGTCTTGTATGATTTGAGTCTTTGCTTTTTAGGGCGTGTTCGGAAGCCCTCCGGCTTCTCAAATCCTCAACTCCACGTGAGGAGTGCAGCCGAACGATCCAAAACCTGGTTATGAGCGAGAGAAGTTGGCGAAACTTGCAGTGCAATTTTCGCGGAGTCGCGGAGCTGGCAAACTCGAGCTCCTCCAAAACAGCGAAGCAGGAGTTGCCAAGAATTACATGTGAGTGCCACCGCCAAGTGAGTTACCGGTTCGTTCGTTTATAGCAAATATTACAAGTATGTGCGACCAATAAGGCAGTTACCGGTTCGTTTGTTCGCTAGAGCAGGCTTCCCACGCCTAGATGGGCTGTCACGCCTACTTGGGCCCTCCTGAGCTGCTATTTCTCATAGCTAGGTGGCTGGCGGCCTGTTTCAACGACCAGAACAAGGAGCTACTCTACCGAACAATTTGTAACTCCGGGATTTTAACTGAGAAACTGGCTGCTGGTTTTGGGCTATGGAGTTGAGGATTTGGAGGCTGTGGAGAGCTACCGAACACGCCCTTAGTTTACCACAATCATCCTTGCTGTACACACCTTTTGGAGAGACATACATGAATCGGAATTTATTAGAATACTCTATGTGCTTCACTTATATCTTTTGAGCTAGATAATTTTGCTCTAGTGCTTCGCTTATATATTTTTAGAGCACGGTGGTGGTTTATTTTATTTTATAGAAATTATTGATATCTCATGCTTCACTTATATTATTTTGAGAGCCTTTTAGAAAAGCATCGTAATTTGCTTTGGTTAAAATTTTTAGTCCTAAAGTGATGAGCATCCAAGATAGGTATAATAAAAACTATCATATAAAGTGCATTGAATACGATGGGAAGTTTGATTCTTTATGATTGTTTTGAGATATGAAGATGGTGATATTAGAGTTATGCTAGTTGAGTAGTTGTGAATTTGAGAAATACTTGTGTTAAAGTTTGTGATTCCCGTAGCATGCACGTATGGTGAACCGTTATGTGATGAAGTCGGAGCATGATTTATTTATTGACTGTCTTCCTTATGAGTGGCTATTGAGGACGAGCGATGGTCTTTTCCTACCAATCTATCCTCCTAGGAGCATGCGCGTAGTACTTCGTTTTGATAAATAATAGATTTTTGCAATAAGTATGTGAGTTCTTTATGACTAATGTTGAGTCCATGGATTATACGCACTCTCACCCTTCCACCATTGCTAGCCTCTCTAATACCGCACACATTTCGCCGGTATCTTACACCCACCATATTACCTTCCTCAAAACAGCCACCATACCTACCTATTATGGCATTTCCATAGCCATTCCGAGATATATTGCCATGCAACTTTCCACCGTTCCGTTTATTATGACACGCTCCATCATTGTCATATTGCTTTGCATGATCATGTAGTTGACATCATATTTGTGGCAAAGCCACCGTTCATGATTTCCGTACATGTCACTCTTGATTCATTGCATATCCCGGTACACCGCCGAAGGCATTCACATAGAGTCATATTTTGTTCTAAGTATTGAGTTGTAATTTTTGAGTTGTAAGTAAATAAAAGTGTGATGATCATCATTATTAGAGCATTGTTCCAAGTGAGGAAAGGATGATGGAGACTATGATTCCCCCACAAGTCAGGATGAGACTCCGGACTAAAAAAAGAAAAGAGGCCAAAAAAAGGGAGAAAGGCCCAACAAAAAAACGAAATGAGAGAAAAAGAGAGAACGGACAATGTTACTATCCTTTTACCACACTTGTGCTTCAAAGTAACACCGTGATCTTCATGATAGAGAGTCTCCTATGTTGTCACTTTCATATACTAGTGGGAATTTTACATTATAGATCTTGGCTTGTATATTCCAATGACGGGCTTGCTCAAAATGCCCTAGGTCTTCGTGAGCAAGCGAGTTGGATGCACACCCACTTAGTTTCTTTTGTTGAGCTTTCATACACTTATAACTCTAGTGCATCCGGCGCATGGCAATCCCGACTCATTCACATTGATATCTATTTCTGGGCATCTCCATAGCCCATTGATATGCCTAGTTGATGTGAGACTATCTTCTCCTTTTTTGTCTTCTCCACAACCACCATTCTATTCCACATATAATGCTATGTCCATGGCTCACGCTCATGTATTGCGTGAAGATTGAAAAAGTTTGAGAACATTAAAAGTATGAAACAATTGCTTGGCTTGTCATTGGGGTTGTGCATGATTTAAATATTTTATGTGATGAAGATAGAGCATAGCCAGAATATATGATTTTGTAGGGATAACTTTCTTTGGCCATGTTATTTTGGGAAGACATGATTGCTTTATTAGTATGCTTGAAGTATTATTATTTTTACGTCAATATTAAAATTTGTCTTGAATCTTTCAGATCTGAACATTCATGCCACAATAAAGAAAATTACATCGAGAATTACTCTAGGTAGCATTCCACATCAAAAATTCTGTTTTTTATCATTCACCTCCTCGAGGACGGCAGGAATTAAGCTTGGGGATGCTTGATACGTCTCCATCGTATCTATAATTTTTTATTGTTCCATGCTATTATATTATCTGTTTTGGATGTTTAATGGGCCTTATTATGCACTTTTATATTTTTTTGGGACTAACCTACTAACCGGAGGCCCAGTGCAAATTGCTGTTTTTTTCCTATTTCAGTGTTTCGCAGAAAAGGAATATCAAACGGAATCCAAACGGAATGAAACCTTCGCGAGGATCGTTTTTGGAACAAACGCAATCCAGGAGACTTGGAGTGGACGTCAAGGAAGCAACAAGGCGGCTACAAGGTAGGGAGGCACGCTCAGGGGGGGGGGGTAGGCGCGCCCCCACCCTCGTGGGCCCCTCGTAGCTCCACCGACCTACTTCCTTCACCTATATATACTCTTATACCCTAAAAACATCCAGGAGCACCACGAAACCCTATTTCCACCGCCACAACCTTCTGTACCCGTGAGATCCCATCTTGGGGCCTTTTCCGGCGCTCCGCCGGAGGGGGAATCGATCACGGAGGGCTTCTACATCGACACCATAGCCTCTCCGATGATGTGTGAGTAGTTTACCACAGACCTTCCATTCCATAGTTATTAGCTAGATGGCTTCTTCTCTCTCTTTGGATCTCAATACAAAGTTCTCCTCGATTCTCTTGGAGATCTATTTGATGTAATTCTTTTTGCAGTGCGTTTGTCGAGATCCGATGAGTTGTGGGTTTATGCTCATGATTATCTATGAACAATATTTGATTCTCCTCCGAATTCTTATATGAATGATTTGATATCTTTGCAAGTCTCTTCGAATTATCAGTTTGGTTTGGCCTACTAGATTGATCTTTCTTGCAATGGGAGAAGTGCTTAGCTTTGGGTTCAATCTTGCGGTGTCCTTTCCTAGTGACAGCAGGGGCAGCAAGGCACGTATTGAATTGTTGCTATCGAGGATAAAAAGATGGGGTTTATATCATATTGCTTGAGTTTATCCCTCTACATCATGTCATCTTGCCTAATGCGGTACTCTATTCTTATGAACTTAATACTCTAGGTGCATGCTGGATAGCGGTCGATGTGTGGAGTAATAGTAGTAGATGCAGAATCGTTTCGGTCTACTTGTCGCGGACGTGATGCCTATATACAAGATCATGCCTAGATATTCTCATAACTATGCGCTTTTCTATCAATTGCTCGACAGTAATTCGTTCACCCACTGTAGAACTTGCTATCTTGAGAGAAGCCACTAGTGAAACCTATGGCCCCCGGGTCTATTTTCCATCATATAAGTTTCCGATCTATTTTCTTTTGCAGTATTTACTTTTCAATCTATACCATAAAAATACCAAAAATATTTACCTTATTATCTCTATCAGATCTCACTTTTGCAAGTGGCCGTGAAGGGATTGACAACCCCTTTATCGCGTTGGTTGCAAGGTTCTTATTTGTTTGTGAAGGTACGAGGGATTTGCGTGCAATCTCCTACTGGATTGATACCTTGGTTCTCAAAAACTGAGGGAAATACTTATGCTACTTTGCTGCATCACCCTTTCCTGTTCAAGGAAAAACCAACGGATGCTCAAGAGGTAGCATACTGCCGCTTGAGGACCATAGGCGGTACTACCGCTCTGGCGGCGGTACTACCACTTTCTCCTCACGATTTCCACTTCTGCTAAAACAGCAAGCTCCAAGGTGAGGAAAGGAGCAGGGGTGCAACAAAGACGTGTACGTGCTGATTCCACCCTAGCCTTTCCAATGTGGACCCCTCTTGATACTACGGTGTCTCCTACGACTCAAGTCCACCAAACTGAAACGAAGGAGACTACACGGTCTTCACGTAAAGCTCCGAGGGTAAGGAATCGTCTCGTGCCAAAGAATGAATCTCTGAAAAACTCAACGCACAAGATTAGTCCACAAAAAAGCATTGTCATCAATCACCAAAACTACTTAGCGAGAGATATGCCCTAACAGTACGGTTACGACGTTCGGACACACCATTACGCTGTGGTGTTCCAGGTGGCGTGAGTTGTGAAACAATTCCACATTGTTTTAAATGAAGGCCAAACTCGTAACTCAAATATTCACCTCGATGATCAGATTGTAGAGATTTTATTTTCTTGTTACGAGGATTCTCTACTTCACTCTGAAATTCTTTGAACTTTTCAAATGTTTCAGATTTGTGTTTTACTAAGTAGATATACCATACCTACTCAAATCATCTGCAAAGGTTAGAAAATAATGATACCCGCCGTGTGCCTCAACACTCATCGGACCCATACATCAGTATGTATTATTACCAGTATGTCATTAGCTCGCTCCATTGTTTGGGAGAACGGTGTTTTAGTCATCTTGCCGATGAGGCATGGTGTGCAAGTATCAAATGATTCATAATCAAGTGATTCCAAAAGTCCATCCGCATGGAGTTTCTTCATGCGCTTTACACCAATATGACCTAAACGGCAGTGGCACAAGTATGTTGCACTATCATTATCAACTTTGCATCTTTTGGCATCAATATTATGAATATGTGTATCACTACGATCGAGATTCAACAAGAATAGACCATTCATCAAAGGTGCATGGCCATAAAAGATATTACTCATATAAGTAGAACAACCATTATTCTCTGACTTAAATGAATAATCGTCTCGCAATAAACAAGATCCAGATATAATGTTCATGCTCAACGTTTGCACCGAATAACAATTATTTAGGTATAAAACTAATCCCGAAGGTAGATGTAGAGGTAGCATGCCGACTGCGATCACATCGACCTTGGAACCATTCCCGACGTGCATCGTCACCTCGTCCTTAACCAATCTTCGTTTATTCCGCAGCTCCTATTTCGAGTTACAAATATGAGCAACTGAACCAGTATCAAATACCCAGACGCTATTACGAGCATTAGTAAGGTACACATCAATAACATGTATATCAAATATACCTTTGTTCACTTTGCCATCCTTCTTATCCGCCAAGTATTTGGGGCAGTTCTGCTTACAGTGAGCATTCCCTTTGTAGTAGAAGCACTCAGTTTAAAGCTTGGGTCCAGCTTTGGGCTTCTTCACAGGAGCGGCAACTTGCTTGCCATTCTTTTCGAAGTTCCCTTTCTTTCCCTTGCCTTTTTTTGAAACTATACTGGTCTTGTTAACCATCAACACTTGATGCTCCTTCTTGATTTCTACCTCCGCGGCCTTAAACACGGGCAAATTTTAGAGATCAAATATCTTATTGGCGTTCAGTTCACACATATACTAGGGTTCCTCTATATCCTTAAGAATCAGGGAACTACTCAAAACAAACACCATCAAAGTGTTCATGGTAATGAAAGATGAATGATTAATATAACACACATATGAATCCACACTAGGGCTTGGGATTACAATGAGATGAATGAAGGTGTTGATAGCGAAGACGTGATTGATAATGGTGGTTGATGTTGCTTAGAGGCAATGGTATGGTCATTCCCTTCTGCTAATTCCCCCTCCAGATCCCTTCCGGAGTTGAGGCTTTCTGCTTATGTTTCGTGGTTTGGGCTATGTCTGTTCATCACATCCAAGGTCTGCTCACACATGATAGAAGTAGTCGACTAGTGGAAGGCAACACAACCAATGATACGAGTGGGGTTGGCCATACCGCACCCTTTATTCTCTTCTGATTGGCGTGGTGCGGCTATGTTTCTTCCCACTTGATCGTCTTCATATGCTTGGCTACTATAACGTCAATTAGCATGATTTTCATCTAGAAATGTATCGCGACAGAATACGGAAAATCCTATAATTACGATGTGAAAACACAAGGTAAAAAGTGATGCAAAATAGACTCATCATTATTAGAGCATGGTACAAAGATATTGAAGGAATAAACCATAGTGTTATTTGAGATACAGAGAAGGCTCCTCTTAGTTTGCGCATTACTTGAATCTTACTTTGGAATGCAAAATACACAACGCTTAGAGTTTATTAGAGTCCCTCTATATTTTTAGAAACGACAAAGTGCAAGGTGTACAAGATATGAAAGTGTAGAATGCCTTGCAAATAGGTAGCATGTGAGAAAACGAAAAAAACAAGTAAGCACATTTCTCATGTGTGTGGTGTGAGTGAACATGTCATAAAAGAAGTGCAAAGAATATGACATGATATGAGCACACAAGATAACACATACACAAAAATTTCAATATCAGTGCCAAGTACTCCTTCCGTTCCATAATTATTGTTGTGGTTCTAGTTCAAATTTAAGCTAAAACCATGAGAAGAATTACGTAATGGAGGTAGTAACTAGCAAACATAACGCTTATCTTATACACAAATAATTAAGGAGTAGCTGACAAACATACAAGGTATAATACAATAACATAAACGACGGTGGACCAACGAAACCTAACTGACTGGCCCCATGCGCCGGCCGGCTCACACGGGCGCAACGCAAGCCCCCATGCGAGAGTTGGTTGACAGGACCGGACCAACCCGGCGCGGGCGAGGGCACCGGCAGGCGGGTTTGGCTATCCCGCCGCGTGCGAGTGGGCATGCGGGAGGGCTCTCCCGGACATGACGGCCTCCGCCCAATGATGGTGGCCCTGGGCGTGCCCACCGAACCAATCGTCATGGACCTTCCGTCTGGGTCGTTTGGGCGTGCGCTGTCTGGCCGGATCGGACGGTGCGGAGAGGCCCGCGCGACAAGTCACCCAAAAACGGACGGCTCGGAGGGCTCTCAGAGCATCTACAATTGGACTTGGCAAATCCGACCCCTCAAACGCCCGCGGACGCGTCCGCGGCCACTGACTGGTCAAGCCTGAAATTTCCAACCTCACAACCGGACACCTCAATTAGCATATCTCAAATCCATACAAGCCCATGCAACTACTGTAAATGATGCTACATCGTCCGACTACTACAACATGCCATCGGTGTACCAAAATTTGATATGTTTGGCTATGGTGGGGAAGATCATTCACGACTGCCATTGCCCTTCCCGGCGTCTTTGTCGTCCTTCTCGTGGAAGTACCGGTTGAAGACGCAGTAGGGATCGAGTCGAATCTGCTTGTCGCCGGAGTTGTCCTCACCGTCGATGTCCTCCTTCTCCTTTGTTAGTGGTAGTCCGACCATGGCACGAACCGCCCGATTTTGTTCTCGGGCGAGGGCGCACGTGTTCCTCCGCTGCCGCTTCTTCACAATGCGGCACAGATGGCTTTCTCCCGTGGTCGGAGTCAGATACGTTGCCCGCCATGGCGGAGACGGTCGGAGATTGTCAGAGGTGAGCTTGGGTGACGGAGGGGAGTTGAGGGGAGGGGAGGGGGAGTGAAGTGAAGTGGCTAGGGTTTAGTCCGCCGAGCGAATGGGGAGGAATATATGTGGGGTCGGGTGGGCCAGCGTGAGCCGGGTCCGACGTGGCGGACGCGCCCCGGCGCCCCATATCCGCCCCATATTTGCACTACTACGAAAACGCTTATACACAATAGCATAGTAGTAGCGCTGGAAAGAAGTAAACGCTGTTGCTATTTAGCAGTTGCGCTTTTCCAGGAAAGCCCTACTAGTAACTCCATGGCAGTAGCGCTGTGAAGCAGAAAAGCACTACTACTATGTGGCACCAAACGAGGCCACCGACTGTTTTCGTAGTTGTAGCGGTGTACAGAAAAAAGCGCTACTACTAATAGTTTAGTAGCAGCGCTCTGTTTTCGTGCGCCGCTACTGCTAGTGGGCCCTCCTTAGTAGTAGCACTTTTCCTGGAAAGCGCTACTACTAAGTCCAATAGCAGCAGCGCTTTTTGCAAAGCAGCGCTACTGCTAGTTGCGGCTGGTGCCACCTTTTCCACCCCCTTCCCCTCCCTCTCCCCCACTTTGCCCTCTCTCCCCCTCCTTTCCCCTCTCCCCTCTCCACTCTAGCTCCACCATTGTTTCTCTTCTTCTCTCTTCCTCCGACCTCTCTTCTCTCCTCATTAATGGCACCCTCCTCCATAAATGGCCTCTCTCTTTCTCCTACACCTCTCTTCTCTCCCCCATTAATGCCCCCATCCACCATAACCCCTCTCCATTAGTTAGCTATCTAGATTCACCTCTCCTCCCCAACAACTAGATCTAGCTAGCTATTTAGCCAACCACCCTCCTCCACATCATCTAATTAACCGCGTGCTCTCGGTCTCTCTCGGGAGATATATATATAGGTGAGTAAAAAGTTGTTCATTTCAAGAAGAATATGTGTGTGAATGAGAATATGTGTGTTTGGGATATATATATATATATATATATATATATATATATATATATATATATATATATATGGAGAGATTTGTGCTAGTGACATGCCCTAGAGTTGCTTATGTTTTGCCGAAATGTCGATTTATTTCCGTTTCGGTGAATTTCGAGCAAACTCATATGTCCTACTTTTAGGCAAGGTCATGCCAAAATTTTATATATATGACTCTAAAGCATGCATTATTTATTTCATAACCCTTTTGCTTGTTATACCGTGCAGTCGGTCATGAAGGTGAGTGGATGGAAGGTGGAGCGGTACATGCAATCCGCGGTGATGGACATGTATGCAAATAATCGGACTAGGATTAGATGTCCGTGTGCAAGATGCAAGGAAGGAGTCCTTTTGGACCCTTTTGATTGCGGCACTTTGAAGGTGCACCTGCTGATGAATGGTTTCATGGATGGCTATACTCAGTGGATAAGTGAAGAAGAAGATGATGATGAGGACGTCCACATGGTAGGGAATAACGACATGGGGCTAGACGAAGAGATGACCGATCGACAAGAAGACGATGGCGCCGGACATGTCGGCGGGGAAGAGTCCGGAAATGTCGACGGCAGCGGAGAAGATTCCGGACACGGCGAAGAAGAGTCCGGACATGGCGGAGAAGAGGCGGCGGTCACACCGCAGTCTTCGATGCTACTAAGTGCAGTCGTGCATGACCCTCATGTTCGAGACCTCCTTCGCAAGAGTACGACTAGCGAGAGAGCTGCTTCTAGAGAGGAGGCCAAGCTGGCGCAACTTGTAGTAGACTCGAGGACTCCATTCTATGATGGTTGCGATCCCGAGGTGACCCGCTTGAGTTTCACGCTCGAACTTCTAAAGACGAAGGCCAAAAACAAATGGACAGACAAAAGCCTCGATGAGCATTTGAAGTTTCTACATAATAAAGTTCTTCCCGCGGGGAACCTGTGTCCTACTAGTGTCGAGGAGGCCAAGAAAATCGTTTTCCCTTTTGATTTGCCGCACATTAGGTACCACGCATGCATCAACGATTGCATCATTTATCGGGGGGAGCACGCGGGAAAAACCAGTTGTCCAGTGTGCAATGCTTCTCGATACAAGAAGGCAGGAAAGAAAGCTCCTCAGAAAGTTGTATGGTACTTTCCGATCACTCCCCGTCTGCAGCGGTATTTCGTAGATCCTAAGGAAGCAAAGCTCATGCGCTGGCACGCGGAGAGGAAGAAGCCCGACGATGGAGATGATCCGAGGCTGAGACACCTCGTAGATGGTAGCCAGTGGAGAGCATTCAACGCCGTATATGGATTTGCTGCAGAAGATCCAAGGAACATCATGCTTGGTGCGAGTACCGATGGCATGAATCCGTTTGGAAACCAGAACACCAACCACAGCACATGGCCCGTGTTTGTATGGATGTACAACCTCCCCCCATGGAAGTGCATGAAGACAAAGTACATACACATGAGCATGCTGATTCAAGGGCTGAAACAACCGGGAAATAGTATTAACCTGTATATGGGGCTTCTGCAAGAGGAGCTAGACACGTTATGGAAAACACCGACATGGACATGGGACGCCAGCAAAGGAGAATATTTCCATATGAGAGCCGCACTGATGACGACGGTGCACGACTATCTCGGTTACGGGTACACCTCAGGCCAGGTGTGCCACGGATACTGCGGATGCACGAGGTGCATGGATGATACAACGTCTCAGCAGCTTACGTCAATGAAAGATGGTGGGTCCAGGAAAATCGTGTACATGGGGCATTGTAGATGGCTCAAGAAGGATGACCCGTGGAGAAACCATGGAGATCTATTCAATGGGTTGGCTGAGCTTCGAGGACCTCCATTTAAGAGGAGCGGTGCCAAAATCGGCGAGCTGTTGAGAAACTGGGAACAATACCCCGCGCCGGGAAAGATCAAAAAGGCGCCGGAGCCGCTACTGAAGGTATGGAAAACGAGGTCTGTTTTCTGGGACCCAATCATGACACACCTCATTGCCTTGATCCAATACATATCACGAAGGATGTCCTCGAGAGCTTGCTTGGAACACTGATGAACATGCCGGAGAAGACCAAGGATGGGCCGAAGGCAAGGAAAGACTTGGAAGATTTGAAGATCAGGAAAGATCTCCACCGTAAAAAGTTGATGGAGGAGACGGAGACGGAGACGGAGGAGGGGGAAAGGGGCAGAAAAGTCAACAAGAAGGCGGAGAATTATTGCCCCCTTCTTGCTTCACCTTAAGTGCGAAGGAGATCGATCAATTCATCAAGTGCCTTATGGGAATCAAAGTCAGTTCCAGTTATTGTGGGAAGATAAGCAGATTTCTAGACCCCAAGAAGAAAAGGTTCAGCGGGATGAAGTCTCATGACTGTCACGTGATGATGACGCAGATACTCCCGGTTGCCATTAGAGGGATAATGGAGAAGCACGTCCGTGACACGCTTACTGGTCTCTGCAACTTCTTCGACGTTATATCTCGAAAGTCCATAAGTGTGAAGCAGCTCCGAAGGCTACATGAAGAGATCGTTGTCATACTATGTGACCTTGAGATGTACTTCCCGCCCAAGTTCTTTGACGTCATGGTGCATCTGTGTGTCCACATCGTGGATGACATCATCGACCTCGGGCCGACATTCCTTCACAGCATGATGCCGTTCGAGAGGATGAATGGGGTCATCAAAGGATTCGTTCGTAACATGTCCCGTCCGGAAGGGAGCATCGTCCAGGGGTATCTGACGCATGAGTGCGTCTCCTTTTGCGAGAATTATATAAGCGTCGGAGACCCTGTTGTTGGTTTGCCCGTCAAGAAGCACGATGGGAAGCTCGAAGGAGATGGTCACAACAACGGCCGGAGGGAATTGCACGTGGACTACTCGGATAGACGGAACGACTTTGACAGGGCTAACTTAGTAGTGCTACAACACCTAGATGTGGTAGATGATTATGTGGCACAGCACAAAGAAACCATCGCAAAGAAGTACCGTGATAAGGGGATGCTCAAGACGGACGACGAAGTTACTGTAGAGCACAACGCCACTTTCTTGCGTTGGTTTAAACAACAAGTTCTTGAAAATCCCCCGGATGAGGGCAGTTCGGACAGATTGCTCATACACGCCTTAGCACATGGCCCCGCGCCCAAGTTCGCGACTTATCAGTCCTACGATATCAATGGGTACATGTTCTACACGGAGGCCAAAGACATGGACAGTGATTACCAGAACTCTGGGGTGACAATTCAATGCGTGACTGACGCTAACGACACAACTGAGAGATTCTACGGAAGGGTCGAAGAGATCTGGGAGCTTGACTATGCTGGAATGCACGATGCGACGATGTTCCGTGTCAGATGGGCCAAGGACGTCATAAGAGAAAACAAGTATTTCACCACCATGTCTATACCCGACGCGAAGAGCACTCCCGTGAACTTTAATGTCATCGCCAAAAATGAGCCATGGGTACACGCTAAGCACGTGACACAATGCTTCTTCATAACCGACCCGGCCAATCCCAGCCGTGTTGTCGTGAGGAGATCCAAAAGGAGCATCGTCGGAATGGATGGAGTAGCCAACGAGGAAGACTACGACCAATACGGCAACCCGATGAGGGAAGATGACGATGACGATGAAGCATGCGTGAAAAGAAGAATCAATACTACATTACCTAAGAAAGATCGTATTCCATGGCTCCGAAAAAGTCACAAGGAGGGGCTCAATTACTCGGGAACGAACAAGAAAGGGAAGAAGCTCAATGTGAACGATCAGAAACCTACATCTATATATATGTATCTATTTTGTGTACCGTTATCGGTCAACTAATATGTTATCACCACATGCATGGTTCCGGTGATATGCGCGCAGTGGGGGAGAGGGAGATGCCGTCGTCGGGAGAAAAACAAAAAAACAAAAACAAAAGGGAGAAAGCAGTACAAAAGAAAAAGGAAAGTAACAGAAAAGAAAAGGAAACTAATAAAAGAAAAGAAAATTAAAAACTAGAAAAGGAAAATAATAAAAAGAAAATAATAAAAATTGGAACAGTTAGCAGTAGCGCTGGATTGAGAACCAGTGCTATAGCTACTATAGCTATTGCGCTTTGTTCTAGAAAAGCGCTACTACTATGTGCCATTAGCAGTAGCGCTGATTTAGCTATAGCGCTGGGTTGTAAAGCAGCGCTACTGCTATTTCGAGTTAACCTCAAATTTGGCCAACTGCCAAGTCCCAATTCTCCCCCGGCCACTCTCCCCACACCCTCTTCCCCCCACTCTGTCGCTGCCGCCGTCGCCCTCGCGCCGTCCGTCGCCCTACTCGCCCTCGACCGCCGGTCGTCGCCCCCTGGCAGCCGTCGACCTCGTCGCCGACCGTCTCCCGAGCCCGCGCCGTCGACCACAACGCCGCCCCGCCTCTCCCCTGCCGCTGCCCACCCTCGACCTCGCCGCCCCTGCGCCCACCCTCGACATCGCCGGCCCTCGCCCCGCGCCGGCCCTCGACGCCGCCGCCCTCTCCACCGCCCCGTAAGCCTCTCCCTCTCCTCTCCCTGCCCTCCTCTCTCTCTCAGCTCTCTCTCTCTGCTCTCTCTCTCTAATTTGGATGTATGTACCCTAGCTAGGAGATGTAGCAGAGAGAGAGAGGAGATGTATGAACCCTAGTTTAGTGCAATTTTGTTTAGGCAATTTACTTTAGGAAATTTAGCTTAGTGCAATTTAGTTTATGGCAATTTTGTCTAGGAAAATTTAGTTTAGGGTATATAAAATACCTATAAATTTATAAAAAACAGTAGCTAAAACAGTAGCAAATTGGTTTTTGTAGGTATAAAAAACAGTAGCTAAAATTTATAAAAACAGTAGCTAATTAGTTTTTGTAGGTATATAAATTAGCTATGAAAAACAGTAGCAAAAAATTATAAAAAACAGTAGCTAATTAGGGCAGTAGAAAATATAGCTAGGGCCACTCAAATAAAAACTAGTAGCAAATAAAACCCTAGATGATGTTTTAGGAGCACATAGCCTATACAATGTTGCTGTTTTTAACACTTGGTTAATTTGCCAAGTCCTGAAAATTTGTCATATGATGTTATATGAACTTGTGCCAATTGTCGAAAAATATCTGAGTGGCCTATGTTTTACCGGAATGTTGATTCATTTCCGTTCCGGCAAATTTCAGGCGCTCCATATGTCCACTTTTTAGCAAAGGTCATGCCAAAAAATTTCGAGATTTTCTGCATGACTTGTGCTAGAAACTAGGACATATAGAGTACCCGGAATTTGTCGGAAGGGGAATGAATCAACATTCCGACCAAATATGGGCCCATTTTTTCTTTTCATTATATCTTTTATTTACAATTGTTGAACAGGAAACATGTCTACCGACGCCGAAGTCGCGGGTGGTTCTGCTCGCCTCGAAGACCCCATCGAGGCAGCAAATCACTATTTCGATTACCTGGACCAACACCAGATGGGGTTGCATGGTGGCGGCAGTGGCACCAACTCCGACACTGGCACCGGCACCGACACCACCCCCGAGACCGGCAACGATGCGGTCATAGCCGGTAAAGCACCGAAGAAGAAGAGGACACGAAGACGAAACGAGGTTGGCATCAGACAAATTGTGGTCACGGAGATGCACCCCAAGAAGTTTGAGCCAACGGCACCGGAGGAAGCGCGCTCGTGCCGAGGCAATCAACTTGGATGCATCCTCAGGGAAACCGCCAACATCAACGACGAGAGGTTGAGGCAGATACCACATATGGAGAACATGCTCCTAAAGAAGTTGCACAATAGGTTCTTGTTCCCCGACCGCAATGAAAAATAATATGAAGATCCGTGGAAAGAAATCGCCATGACAAAGATAAACGACAAGGCGATGGTGATGTTCACCAACGACTTGTCCGCCTGGAAAGTTCGGGTGAAAAAAGCGATTGCATAGAATGAACCGTGGTCCAAGATTCAAGCTGACAATCCAGCAATAACGGAAGAGGACTTTGCAAAATTCAAGGAGAATTGCGCTAAAGAAGAAGTCAAGGCAAAGTCGAAGAAAATGAAGGCGCTCCAGGCCAGGAACACGCCTCCCCACCGCCTCGGAAGCTGTGCTTACGAGGGGAAGAGGGCCGTATGGGCCAAGGAGGACGCCGAACGTGAAAGTCACGGAATCCCAGACCCCTTGGCGGAGTTCTCTGACCCGCTAGAGCATGACTGGATCAGGGCCCGGTACAAGTGGGACAAAGAAAATAAGCTCTTTTACACGGACCCGATCACGAGGGACTTCATGAGACTTCTGGTAATTGTTATATTACCACATTATCATATTATAGCTTCCAATCACTTCGACTGCAAGTTTTGTCACATTAGTAAACCATCCACATTCCTTTTGCAGAAAGAGCAGCACCAAAAGGCAGCCAAAAGCGACGAGTCGTCACAGTCGTCGGCGAGGCCCAAGTGGGACACCCCATTCAACCGGGCCCTGAACATACTAAAGAAGGTCCCGGTGGACAAGCCGCCATCCTATGGACGTGTGCACGGCGTCGGAGATGGCACCTCGTGGAAGACATGCTACCACGAGGAGCCAGAGAAAAGAAAGAAGAGACGGGCCGTCACTCAGCAGAGCATCGACGAGAAGGTCAAGATTGCGGTCGATAAGACCAAAGCTGAGACCAAAGAAGAGTTGCTCGGGGCCGTCAATGTAGCGGTCACTGACGCGGTGGTCAGCTTGCTTCCGACACTTTTCGATTTCACGAAGAACAATCCAAATGCACGGCCGGAGGACTTTCCCCTTCCCAGCTTTTTCGGAAGCAATTTGGCGAACACCAGAGCACCAGCACCTGCTCAAGCAACCGCAAAAGGTCCCGCTCCTGTTCATTGCGGCCCGACCTCCGTCTCTTGCATGCTCGGTGGGCCTTCATCGTTGGCTGAGCTCGATGCTCTCACGGTAATTACGCGTCATACCCTTTTCACCAGCATGTCTATAGTCTTTCGATTCAGTTGCCTTTCGGATGTTTGACGTCGCAGACATGTCTCCTTCGTAGGCCGACGACACCCCGTGCACTGTACTCTACGACATCAAGGGCCAGAAGGTGGTCGTGGGAAAGGCAATGACCGTGAAGCCAAAGGGCCGCATGTTCCACAACCGAGAGATGCCCGATGGCGTCTTCAAGGTTAACGTGGCCAGTGTCTTTGCGGGTTTCGAGGATTTGCCTCCTCCAGTACCAGTCGTTGACAACGAGAGCCCTAAGATGATTGGTGCATGCAAGGGCTGGTTCTTGCCTTGGCCGAAGTCTCTTCTTCGTCTCGAGGGGCCCAGTATCACGCCAACGCCACCTTCTCAAGAAGGTATGAACACCACCCCACCTACCACATTACCTGGACCTGTCGTGGCGAGTGATAGCGGACGACACGAGGGAGAGCCTCCATTAGTGCCAGATGATGTAGCCCCCGTTGTTAAAGAAGCAAATGTTGATGATGACATGGAGGATGATGATGATGACCCAGACAAGTATTTCAATACCGCCTATGATGATGGAGGATTGATGGCGCAGGACGGCAAAGACTCAGGCTATGAGCGTGGAGATGATGACTTGATGCTGCCTGATTTGGCGGAGCCAGAACGTCCTAAGGCGGAATGCAAAAAGTCTCTCTTCAAGCGATCCTCGCAGGAGACGCCTCCAGATGCCACTTGTACCCAGCAACCCCCCGACGCCCGTCCACTGATTAGCCCGACGACACTAGGGTGGTGGTTAGGGAAGGTATGGTTGGCTCACTACCGCCACCCACCAAGAAGCAAAGGAGGAGACGGACAAGAAAGGCCCTGAAGGAGCCCGAGCTGCTTCAAGCAGCCAGCCGCCTCTGGAGCCCCGGGTGGTAGACAGAATACTTGTCGAAGGTGCGCAACGCATCCATGTCACCGGCCAGCCGATCCTACCTGTGACAGAGCTAGAGCACACACAGAACCATGATCTAAGGAGACTCCATGAAGATGTTCTGGCCAGAGAAAAAAGCCTTCTGGTCACGGAAAAACCAGGATACCCGCTTTACGCTGATACGTCTCCAACGTATCTATAATTTTTGATTGTTCCATGCTATTATATTATCTGTTTTGGATGTTCAATGGGCTTTATTATACACTTTTATATTATTTTTGGGACTAACCTATTAACCGGAGGCCCAGCCCAAATTGCTGTTCTTTTGCCTATTTCAGTGTTTCGAAGGAAAGGAATATCAAAGGGAGTCCAAACAGAATGAAACCTTCGGGAACGTGATTTTCGGAACAAACGTGATCCAGTGGACTTGGAGTGGACGTCAAGAAATCAACAAGGAGGCCACGAGGCAGGGAGGTGTGCCTGCTCCCTGGGCGCGCCCCCACCGTCGTGGGCGCCTCGTAGCTCTCCTAACCGACCTCTTTCGCCTATATATACTCATATACCTTGGAAACATCAGAACAGGAGCCAAAACCCTATTTCCACCGCCGCAACTCTCTGTACCCGTGAGATCCCATCTTGGGGCCTTTTTCGGCGCTCCGCCGAAGGGGGCATTGATCACGAGGGGCTTCTACATCAACACCATAGCCTCTCCGATGATGTGTGAGTAGTTTACCTCAAACCTTCGGGTCCATAGTTATTAGCTAGATGGCTTCTTCTCTCTCTTTGGATCTCAATACAAAGTTCTCCTCGACCTTCTTGGAGATATATTCAATGTAACTCTTTGGCGGTGTGTTTGTCGAGATCCAATGAATTGTGGGTTTATGATCAAGATTATCTAATGAACAATATTTGAATCTCCTCTGAATTCTTTATGTATGATTGGTTATCTTTGCAAGTCTCTTTGAATTATCAATTTGGTTTGGCCTACTAGATTGATCTTTCTTGCAATGGGAGAAGTGCTTAGCTTTGGGTTCAATCTTGCGGTGCTCGATCCAAGTGACAGTAGGGGAAACGACATGTATTGTATTGTTGCCATCGAGGATAAAAAGATGGGGTTTATATGATATTGCTTGAGTTTATCCCTCTACATCATGTCATCTTGCTTAAAGCATTACTCCGTTCTTATGAACTTAATACTCTAGATGCATGCTGGATAGCGGTCGATGTCTGGAGTAATAGTAGTAGATGCATGCAGGAGTCGGTCTACTTGTCACGGACGTGATGCCTATATACATGATCATACCTAGATATTCTCATAACTATGCTCAATTCTATCAATTGCTTGACAGTAATTTGTTCACCCACCGTAATACTTATGCTATCTTGAGAGAAGCCACTAGTGAAACCTATGGCCCCCGGGTCTATTTTCCATCATATTAATTTCCCATCAACAAGCTATTTCTGGCGCCGTTTATTTTGCAATCTTTACTTTTAATCTTTATCATCTCTATCAGATCTCACTTTTGCAAGTGGCCGTGAAGGGATTGACAACCCCTTTATCGCGTTGGTTGCAAGGTTCTTATTTGTTTGTGTAGGTACAAGGGACTTGAGCGTGGCCTCCTACTGGATTGATACCTTGGTTCTAGAAAACTGAGGGAAATACTTACGCTACTTTGCTGCATCACCCTTTCTTCTTCAAGGGAAAACCAACGTAGTGCTCAAGAGGTAGCAAAAAGGATTTCTGGCGCCGTTGCCGGGGAGTCTGCGCACAAGTCAAGACATACCAAGTACCCATCACAAACTCTTATCCCTCGCATTACATTATTTGCCATTGGCCTCTCGTTTTCCTCTCCCCCACTTCACCCTTGCCGTTTTATTCGCCCTCTCTTTCCGTTTGCTTTTTTTCGCTTGCCTTTTTGTGTCCCGTGTGCCATCATGGCTAGTCCTTTATCTACTCCTTTGTCTCCCGAGAATGATGTTCTTAATTTTAAACAAAGGGAGGGAGAAAATCTAAAAGATGCTTGGTACAGAATTTGCAATGCGCAAAGTAGATCTACTAGGAAGCAATCTACTTCCATTATTCTTCACAATTTTTATGTAGGCATCACTCCTTGGAATAGATATATTCTTGATACCATCACCGGAGGAAATTTCTGGGGTAGCCATACTTTTGATTCTTATAATGCTATGATAGATTTGTTTGGCCCACCACCTCTTTTGGTTAATGGAGCTATTTTAACTTTGGAACATGTGATGCAACGGCTTGAAATTATTGAAAATAAAGTTGCCACCATAGAGTTGATTGAAAATGGATAGAAAGATCCACAACCAAATTACCCAATACGGATCTAAGGTAGGAGTTGCTCTTAAATTTTTTAAAGAAAACGAACCTATGGTTAATGAGGATAGATCAAGATTCCACTAGAATTGATAAAATTGAGGATATTATTACCAACCTAGGATCTGCCTTTTCTTCCGTGAAAAACACTCCTTATAATGCTAAGATTGCCAAATTGATGTATGTTCCTAAAAATAAGGGTGAAACTTCTAGTAAGGGAAATGCGGACCTCAAATCCATAAGTGTTCACCCCAACTTTCTCGCTATCCTTAAGGAACCTTTTGCTACAAATGATTTTCTCGATTTCGTGCCTAGGAGTTTGATAATTAATAAAAAGAGACAAAACTCCTGGGGGTTATAGGTGTCTTATTGAAGAATTGCATACCAAAGATGGCAACATCTAGATCTATCCTTGCCTTTATGCCTAGCTAGGGGCGTTAAACGATAGCGCTTGTTGGGAGGCAACCCAATTTTATTTTAGTTTTTTGCCTTTTGGTTCTGTTTAGGAATAAATAATCCATCTAGATTCTGTTTATATGTGGTTTTGTGTTTTAAATTAGTGTTTGTCCCAAGTAGAACCTTTGGGAAGACTTGGGGAAAGTCTTTGCGATCTTGCTGTAAAAAACAGAAACTTTAGCGCTCACGAGATTAGCTACAACTTTTTACTGGAGAGTGCTATGTAGTTGATTCTTTTTGCAGATGATTAATAGCTAAATTCCTCACGTCCAGGAATTTATTTTAGAATTTTTGGATTTCCAGAAGTTTGCGTTAGTTACAGATTACTACAGACTGTTCTGTTTTTGACAGATTCTGTTTTTTCGCGTGTTGTTTGCTTATTTTGATGAATCTATGGCTAGTAATGGAGTTTATGAACCATAGAAAAGTTGGAATACAGTAGGTTTAACACCAATATAAATAAAGAATGAGTTCATTACAGTACCTTGAAGTGGTGTTTTGTTTTCTTTCGCTAACGGAGCTCACGAGATTTTTTGTTAAGTTTTGTGTTGTGAAGTTTTCAAGTTTTGGGTAAAGATTTGATGGATTATGGAACAAGGATTGGCAAGAGCCTAAGCTTGGGGATGCCCCAGAAGGCATCCCCTCTTTCGTCTTCGTCTATCGATAACTTTACTTGGGGCTATATTTTCACCACATGATATGTGTTTTGCTTGGAGCGTCTTGTATGATTTGAGTCTTTTCTTTTTAGTTTATCACAATCATCCTCGCTGAATACTCCTTTTGAGAGAGACACACATGATTCGGAATTGGTTGGAATACTCTATGTGCTTCACTTATATCTTTTCAGCTATATAGTTTTTGCTCTAGTGCTTCACTTATATCTTTTAGGGCTCGGTGGTGTTTTATTTTATAGAAATTATTGATCTCTCATGCTTCACTTATATTACTTTGAGAGTCTTAAACAGCATGGTAATTTTCTTTAATTGTAAAATTAATCCGAATGTGATAGGCATCCAAGATGAGCATAATAAAAACTTCCATATTGAGTTAATTGAATATCATGAGAAGTTTGATACTTGATAAGTGTTTTGAGATATAAAGGTGGTAATATTAGAGTGTGCTAGTTGAGTAATTGTGAAATCGAGAAATACTTGTGTTAAGGTTGGCAAGTCCCGTAGCATGCACATATGGTAAAAGTTGTGTGACAATTTTGACACATAAGGTGTTCTTTTATTGCTTTCCTTATGAGTGGCGGTCGGGGATGAGCGATGGTCTTTTCCTACCAATCTATCCCTCTAGGGGCATGCGTAGTAGTACTTTGCTTGGAGGGCTAATAAACTTTTGCAATAAGTATATGAGTTCTTTATGACTAATGTGAGTCCATGGATTATACGCACTCTCAACCTTCCACCATTTTCCAGCCTCTAAGGTACCGTGCATTGCCCTTTCTCGCCTTGAGAGTTGGTGCAAACTTCGCCGGTGCATCCAAACCCCGTGATATGATACGCTCTTTCACACATAAACCTCCTTATATCTTCCTCAAAACAGCCACCATACCTACCTATCATGGCATTTACATAGCCATTCTGAGATATATTGCCATGCAACTTTCCACCGTTCTGTTTATTATGAAACGCTCCATCATTGCCATATTGCTTTGCATGATCATGTAGTTGACATCGTATTTGTGGAAAAGCCACCATTCATAATTTTTCATACATGTCACTCTTGATTCATTGCATATCCCGGTACACTGCCAGAGGCACTCACATAGAGTCATATTTTGTTCTAAGTATTGAGTTGTAATTCTTGAGTTGTAAGTAATAAAAGTGTGATGATCATCATTATTAGAGCATTGTCCCATGTGAGGAAAGGATGATGGAGACTATGATTCCCCCACAAGTCGGGATGAGATTCTGGACTAAAAAAAAAGAGGCCAAAGAAAAAAAAGAGAAGGCCCAAGAAAAAAAGAGAAAGAAAAAAAAGGAAAAAAAGAGAGAAAAAGAGAGAAGGGACAATGTTACTATCCTTTTTCCACACTTGTGCTTCAAAGTAGCACCGTGATCTTCATGATAGAGAGTATCCTATGTTGTCACTTTCATATACTAGTGGGAATTTTCATTATAGAACTTGGCTTGAATATTCCAATGATGGGCTTCCTCAAAATTCCCTAGGTCTTCATGAGCAAGCAAGTTGGATGCACACCCACTTAGTTTCTTTTGTTAAGCTTTCATATATTTATAGCTCTAGTATATCCGTTGCATGGCAATCCCTACTCCTCTCATTGACATCAATTGATGGGCATCTCCATAGCCTATTGATTAGCCGCGTCAATGTGAGACTTTATACCTTTTTCTCTTCTCACATAACCCCCATCATTATACTTTATTCCACCCATAGTGTTATATCCATGGCTTGCGCTCATGTATTGCGTAAGGTTTGAAAAGGCTGAAGCGTGTTAAAAAGTATGAACCAATTGCTCGGCTTGTCATCGGTGTTATGCATGATGAGAACGTTTTGTGTGACGAAATTGAAGCATGGCCTAACTATATGATTTTGTAGGGATAAGATTTCTTTGGCTATGTTATTTTGATAAGACATAACTGCTTGGTTAGCATGTTTGAAGTATTATTGTTTCTATGTCAACATTAAACTTTTATCTTGAATCTTTCGGATCTAAATATTCATGCCACAATAAAAAGAATTACATTGAAAATTATGCTAAGAAGCATTCCACATCAAAAATTCTATTTTTATCATTTACCTACTCGAGGACGAGCATGAATTAAGCTTGGGGATGCTTGATACGTCTCCAACGTATCTATAATTTTTGATTGTTCCATGCTATTATATTATCTGTTTTGGATCTTCAATGGGCTTTATTATACACTTTTATATTATTTTTTGGACTAACCTATTAACCGAAGGCCCAGCCCAAATTGCTGTTTTTTGCCTATTCCAGTGTTTCGAAGGAAAGGAATATCAAACGGAGTCCAAATGGAATGAAACCTTCGGGAAAATGTTTTTCGGAACAAACATGATCCAGAGGACTTGGAGTGGACGTCAAGCAATCAACGAGGAGACCACGAGGCAGGGAGGCGCGTCTGCCCCCCGGGCGCGCCCCCCACCCACATGGGCCTCTCGTAGCTCTCCTGACCAACCTCTTTCGCCTATATATACTCATATACCCTGCAAACATCAGAACAGGAGAAAAAACCCTATTTCCACTGCCGCAACTCTCTGTACCCGTGAGATCCCATCTTGGGGCCTTTTCCGGCGCTCCGCCGGAGGGGGCATTGATCACGGAGGGCTTCTACATCAACACCATAGCCTCTCCGATGATGTGTGAGTAGTTTACCTCAGACCTTCAGGTCCATAGTTATTAGCTAGATGGCTTATTCTTTCTCTTTGGATCTCAATACAAAGTTCTCCTCGATCTTCTTGGAGATCTATTCGATGTATCTCTTTTGCGGTGTGTTTGTCGAGATCCGATGAATTGTGGGTTTATGATCAAGATTATCTATGAACAATATTTGAATCTCCTCTGAATTCTTTTATGTATGATTGGTTATCTTTGCAAGTCTCTTCGAATTATCAGTTTGGTTTGGCCTACTAGATTGATCTTTCTTGCAATGGGAGAACTGCTTAGCTTTGGGTTCAATCTTGCGGTCCTCGATCCCAGTGACAGTAGGGGAAACGACACGTATTGTATTGTTGCCATCGAGGATAAAAAGATGGGTTTTATATCATATTGCTTGAGTTTATCCCTCTACATCATGTCATCTTGCTTAAAGCGTTACTCCATTCTTATGAACTTAATACTCTAGATGCATGTTGGATAGCGGTCGATGTGTGGAGTAATAGTAGTAGATGCAGGCAGGAGTCGGTCTACTTGTCACGGACGTGATGCCTATATACATGATCATACCTAGATATTCTCATAACTATGCTCAATTCTATCAATTGCTCGACAGTAATTTGTTCACCCACCGTAATACTTATGCTATCTTGGGAGAAGCCACTAGTGAAACCTATGGCCCCCGGGTCTATTTTCCATCGTATTTATTTCCCGTCAACAAGCTATTTCTGGCGCCGTTTATTTTGCAACCTTTACTTTTAATCTTTATCATAAAAATACCAAACATATTATCTTATCATCTCTATCAGATCTCACTTTTGCAAGTGGCCGTGAAGGGATTGACAACCCCTTTATCGCGTTGGTTGCAAGGTTCTTATTTGTTTGTGTAGGTACAAGGGACTTGAGCGTGGCCTCCTACTGGATTGATACCTTGGTTCTCAAAAACTGAGGGAAATACTTATGCTACTTTGCTACATCACCCTTTCCTCTTCAAGGGAAAACCAACGCAGTGCTCAAGAGGTAGCATACGTGGCTCAGGTGCCGGGTGGGAGGTTGTACGTCGAGAGATGGCCCGTGAATAAGTTCATCTGTGATTTGAATACATCTACGACATGTTCCACATGACCAAGCTGGATTTCCAGTTCATTCGCATGTATGCGCTGTATCTGAACTACTTCATTAGGGTCGAGAACATCAAATATATTTGCGTCGCGGACCCGTTCTATATGCACGAGAGCTTCTTGGCAGTTTGCAAAGAGCACCGTGACTATGCGAGCAAGTTCCTCGACGAATTCATGATTGCTAATAAGGACAAGGAAGCGATTCTCCTGCCTTACCATCCCACGTAAGTCATCCGCACATATCCTTTCGTAAGTGTTAATCATTCCTTTGCAAGCATGGAGGCTAATTTGGGGTGTACTTAATTTGTGTAGCGGGGGGGGGGGGGGGGGGGGCGCCGTCCTCATCGTTCTGTACCCGGAATACTCCCATGCCATGTACTTGGACTCATCGAAGAACCTCAGGACAAAAAATTACAAGCACATAAAGAGTGTTCTCGATAGTGCCCTGTTAACCTTCAGCCTGTCTGGTGGATATATCAAGGTGAAAAAGTACAAGAATCGCGGGCTGGCTTTCGGTCATAAGACCGACTTCTGCTGCATCCAGCAACCGCACACCACTATGGCTGATGGATTCTTCCTCATGCATCACCTGCTCGAGTACAGAAGGGATACTCAACGCCTTCGCATGTGTGACGCTCGGATAATTAGGCTATAGTAATTCCACGCTAGTGATGCCACGTCACCTCGGTTACTGTTGTTAATCTCGCGATGGTCCAAAAACGATTCAAATTCAAATTTAAATAAAGACAAACATCAAAAGTTTTCAAACATTAAAACAAAAATGTTCAAACTGGGACAAATAAATGGTGGAGAGACCACACTTGTATAAAATGTGTAAATACTCAAAAATGAATAAAATAGTAGCAAAAACAATTAGTTAAATGATTATAAAATAATAAACAATTACAAACTATTTTATATTAGGTGCCAAGTTAATTGTGGTAGTGGCATAAGTATTAATAATATTTTAGGTACAACTTGGGTATTTCATAAAACAAAAGAAATTAATAAAACAGAAAATGAGAAATAAAAGAAAGTAGAAAATAAGAAAAACAAAGAAATCACGCCCCACTGGCCCAACTGGGCTATGGCCCAGCCAACCGCTCACCAAGGCGGGCCACATCCCCTCCTAATAACCCCTGCACCCCTTTCCCAAACCCTAGCTCGATCCCCTTTTCCCCCCGTCGCCTCTCCCTCCCCCGATCCAGATCGGGATCAGGGGTATCGGCCCCGACCCCCGACGCTGATCGTTGCCGCCGCCTAGAATGCCCCTCGCCGCCTCGACCTCGTCTCCGCCCATCGCCACCCCGTCCGTCGCCGCCCGGAGCACGACCTTGCCGACGCCTCATCCCCACTGGCATGCTTCCTTCTTCGTCGTCGTCTCCGACCACCACCCCGAGCTCACCTCTGTTGACTGCTGACGTCATGATGACATCAGCATGCACTATTCTGGATAATGTTGAATTAAATTAATTAAATAAATTCTAAAAATGGTTTAAAACTTTAGAAAATCATATAAAATAAACCGTAGCTCAGATGAAAATACTTTCTACATGAAAGTTGCTCAGAACGACGAGATGAATCCGGATACGCAGTCCGTTCGTCCGCCACACATCCCAAACCTATCGAACTCGCAACTTTCCTCCTCCGGTTCATCTGTCCGAAAACACGAAACACCGGGAATACTTTCCCGGATGTTTCCCCCCTTCGCCGGTATCAGCTACTACCGCGATTGGGCACGGCTAGCATCACGCTTTGTCATGTCATGCATCGTCATGCATTTCTTTGCATTGTATTTATTGTTTCTTCCCCCTCTTCTCTTGCTAGACACCGAGACCGACGCCACTGCTACCCCATACGACTACGGTGTTGACGACCCCTCCATCTCGGCTGAGCTTCCAGGCAAGCCCCCCCTTTGATCACCAGATATCGCCTATTCCTTCTCTCTACTGCTTGCATTAGAGTAGTGTAGCATGTTACTGCTTTCGGTTAATCCTATTCTGCTACATAGCCTGTCATTGTTGCTACAGTTGTTACCCTTACTTGCTATCCTACTGCTTAGTATAGGATGCTAGTGTTCCATCAATGGCCCTACACTCTTGTTCATCTGCCATGCTATACTACTGGGCCGTGATCACTTCGGGAGGTGATCACGGGCATATGCTATATACTTTATATGGTTACATTACTTATGATACTGTTCGGAGATGGGGGCTGAAGGGGCAGGTGGCTCCCTCCCGGTAGAGGTGGGCCTGGGTTCCCGACGGCCCTCGGCTGTTACTTTGTGGCGGAGCAACAGGGCAGGTTGAGACCACCTAGGATAGAGGTGGGCCTGGCCCTGTTCGGCATTCGCGGATACTTCAATTAACACGCTTAACGAGATCTTGGTATTTGATCCGAGTCTGGCCATTTGGTCTATACGCACTAACCAACTACATGGGAAAGATATGGGCACTCGGCGTCGTGGTATTAGCCGAAGCCTTCGTGACATCAGCGACTGAGCGGCGCGTGCCGGATTGGAACGTAAGCCTGCTCTTGTATTAAGGGGGCTAGTTCTGCTTCTGGCCGCCCACGCAACGTGCAGGTGTGCAATGGGCGATGGGCCCAGACCCCTGCGCCATAGGATTTAGACCGGCGTGCTGACCCTCTGTTGTGCCTAGGTAGGGTTGCGACGTGTTGATCTTCCGCGGCCGGGCATGACCCAGAAAAGTGTGTCCGGCCAAATGGGATCGAACATGTTGGGTTATGTGGTGCACCCCTGCAGGGAAGTTTATCTATTCGAATAGCTGTGTCCCTCGGTAAAAGGACGACCCGGAGTTGTACCTTGACCTGATGACAACTAGAACCGGATACTTAATAAAACACACCCTTCCAAGTGCCAGATATAACCCGGTGGTCACTCTCACACAGGGCAACGAGGGGAGGATCGCCGGGTAGGATTATGTTATGCGACGATACTTGGTGAACATACCATCTACTCTCTTCTACATGCTGCAAGATGGAGGCTGCCAGAAGCATAGTCTTCGACAGGATTAGCTATCCCCCTCTTATTCTGGCATTCTGCAGTTCAGTCCACCGATATAGCCCCTTTGCACATATACCCATGCATATGTAGTGTAGATCCTTGCTTGCGAGTACTTTGGATGAGTACTCACGGTTGCTTTGCTCCCCCTTTTCCCCGTTTTCCCTTCTTCCTGGTTGTCGCAACCAGATGCTGGAGCCTAGGAGCCAGACGCCACCATCGACGATGACTCCTACTACACCGGAGGTGCCTACTACTACGTGCAGCCCGCTGACGTCGACCAGGAGTAGTTTAGGAGGATCCCAGGCTGGAGGCCTGCGCCTCTTTCGATCTGTATCCCAGTTTGTGCTAGCCTTCTTAAGGCAAACTTGTTTAACTTATGTCTGTACTCAGATATTGTTGCTTCCGCTGACTCGTCTATGATCGAGCACTTGTATTCGAGCCCTCGAGGCCCCTGGCTTGTATTGTGATGCTTGTATGACTTATTTATGTTTTAGAGTTGTGTTGTGATATCTTCCCGTGAGTCCCTGATCTTGATCGTACATGTTTGCGTGCATGATTAGTGTATGATTGAATCGGGGGCGTCACAAGTTGGTATCAGAACTGACTGCCTGTAGGAATCCCCCTTCCAAACTTCTTGGCCGAAGTTGAGTCTAGTCATTGAAAACGTTTTTACTAACATGGCTGTGCGGCTTACGGGCCCATGTCGCCATTGGGTGGTATTAGGATCTTTTATTCCTCGTCCTTACTCTGGGATTCTGATCTCTCTTCTCTTCGGGTTAAAGGTTTTGCTAACTCTAATAGTAGGATCTCGTGATCACATCCACCCGGAGAGCCCCTTATTACAGATGATCGCCTGCTGCCCCAGAAGATTTTGAAGATACTCTCCGATATTCTCTCGAGACCTTGTGTCCGTTGCTTTTGCAATTCCCTACCACCGAAATATCCCTATGGATATATACTTACACCTGTCGCTCTTACTTTTATTCCCAGTTGATCTTGTTATTACAAGATATCCCGAAATTCTCTCTATTGTTCCGAGAATCCTTTGAGCTTACTGCCTTGCAGTTCCTTGTCACCTGAATACACCTACAATTTAATCCTCACACACACAATGAGGATTTGTTTCTCCCCAGTCGTTCATGTGTTTCACCAAAGTCTTCGAAATACTATTTGATCTTTTGAAAATCCTCAACAGCCTGTTGTTCTTGAAATTCTTGCTTGCTTGCATTATGGTTAATACCATAAGTATACTAATCTTATTGGCAGCCTTGGTCACTATCATTTTGAGTCCATTGATTCGATATGTTGCGAATGCTCGCAATCCTCAATCAGGTCCTAGAATTCATTCTTTCGGCTCAGACGTCATTTTAAACATGAGCTGAATCTCGACCAATCAAGTTGTTGTCGATTTTACCACTAAGCTTACTCAACTTATCCATCCTTAATCAGAGCATTTGCTTCTGATCCTTTGATTTGGAAATCATAATTCCTTTACATGTGAGCTTTGAATTAGCCCAGTTGCTTCTATAATCCAATGCCTTCGCATTGTTTCTTCCTCTGGTTGTGTGTCGATACTCACATCAGCTTCGCTATGGACTGTCAGATCCTTTGTTGAAATATCATCCGACTGTGTCCTTCGTATACAAAAACCTCGAGAAGTTCTTTCCCTGATATATAATGCCTTTGGCAATTTGTATCCTCTGCTTTGATAACCATACTCTACTTTTGAGCTAGTACTATTTACTCCGAAGTTTGTGGTATTTGTTCCTAAGATGCCCCGATGGGTTGAACGAACGGCTTCCCTAATCTGTGTGAACCCGAAAGATTTCACGGGTCATACTTATCTAGTATTGCACCAGGTAAAACTTTCAACAACTAATGTCATTTTCGAAAAATGAGGAGTGAATGAAAGGTTATGCATTGGAGAAGTGGGAGTCGACCTTGAACCTTTTTGTTCATGCCCATGGACATGATGTAGATCTTATCATGGAAACTTCTCTTAAATTAATTATTTCCTTGGTATAAGTTCATATTATATTTGGGATTTGGTCTTTTGCAATCGTGGTTTCGACCATATTGTCTTTCTTTGGTCCCATTTCTCGGACGAGTAAAATACTTGCCTTCTCAGATCAGTACGCCTGCCCAACCTCTATTTTGATCTACCTTCGAGTATTACCCCCTGGTATGTCGAGGATATCACCCCCATTGCACTACATCACTACAAAAAAATACACTTCCGTGATGATACGTGTTTGTCACAGTAGGTCGCGTTTTTTGTCATGCATGTACATCCATGACAAATTTATGACAGAATCAAGATAGTCATACCTGTGCTATCGTAGAAGTGTTCCATGACATTACCAAAATTATCATCACGGAAGTGTCCACTTCCATGACGATAAATCGCGCGTCACAGAAGTGCTTTCGTCAAGGGTGACCGACATGTGGCATCCACCATAACGGAACGCCGTTAAGCTATCGGGTCGGGTTTTGGATCCGATAACCCGTTAACAGCCCCGACCAATGGGGATTTTCCACGTGTAAAATCATCATTGGCTGGAGGAAACACGTGTCGGCTCATCGTGGGGATAGATGTCATCCACTCATTGGACAGAAGGCGCCTATGATACGTCGACACATGGCACGACCCAATAGAGGCCCATTCCTGTGAAAAGGCCGGCCCGTTTGACTTGGTCAAAAGGTGGCGGGCCGGCCCATGGAAAGCCTGTTAATGGCCTGTTCGCATATAGCCCATTTACAGCCCGCTAACCCAAGGCCCGTTACGCCCTATCCGAATTAGGCCCAGTAGCGTCATCTGGGCCATCCAATATGATTCCAGCCCGTTTTCACTTCTGGCCCATGACGTCTTTCGGCCCATATGCGGCCCTATGTAATTCTTGGCCTATTAACGGCCCGTGGTGAAACTGGCCCGTAATAAACAGTGTATCACTTTACACCCATTAATGGCCCGTGGTGAAACTGGCCCGTAATGAACAGTGTATCACTTTATACCCATTAACAGCCCGTTATTCCGGTGGGCCGTTTCCAGAACATGTTATCTTTCGGCCTTCTCAGAGCCCATTTATTCTTGGGCTCATTTCCAGCATTCGTTTACTTACGGCCCGTTACTGTAATTTTTTGCTTGTGGGCCAAATTCAGCCTGTGGTTACAGTCGGCCCGTTTGTGGTCCATTAATACGTTGGGCCGTTTTCATAGCATCATCAAATACGGCCTATTAACGATGGCCCGTTATGGTCGGCCCATGAACGGACGATTCCAACTCTAGCCCGTTTACGACCATAATGCGGTCTGTTTGGCCCATGTTTGGCCAATCGATCATACAGCCCATATAAGGCCCATTGATGATACGGCCCGCAGAAGGCCCATTGTTTATACGGCCCGTAGAAGGCCCATTGTTTGTACGGCCCTTAGAAGGCCCACTGTTTCTACGGCCAGTAGGAGGCCCAGTGTCACTACAGTAAATATTAGCCCATGGTTATTGTGGCCTAGTTTTAAAAATAGGTTATTGCAGCCACTAGCTAACCGTGGAAAAAGAACTGCAATGACTACAAGCAAACAAATAAACAAGACAACAAGGAAATAAATAAGCAAGCAACTAACGCTAGGCTATCACGGCTATTACACATATTACATCCACTGGGCATCAAAGTTCGCCACGAGTCCAAATATAGGGAACAAAGCAGCATATCATATACACTGGTTGTCAAAGTTGGCGACCAGCGCAAATAAACGCCGCAGCAAAACAAATGCAGAACTGAAACCACTTCAGAAGATCTCAAGAAACAATATCCTGGGTACCCATAATGCTGGCAAGATGCTTAGCAAGCTTATTAACTTTCTCTTGTTTGGCGCTTAAATCCTCCAGCGCTTGCTGTTGCACTAGAAAATATGCATCTGAATTCTGCAAGGACTTCCTCAGTCCTTCAGCTTCCTGTCGCAGCACATCTGATCGATGTCTTTCAACTTGAAGTTGAGACTCAAGAAGATGAACTGATTCAGGCAGCAAGTTCGAAGAGCTTGTGCCAGCAGTAGTGGCCAGTAACTCGAACACTACATCAAGACAGGACTTTTGGGTTCCCTCACTATCGTCAAGATAGTTTTTATCAACTTTCTTGGAGACCAACAGGGATGTCTCACTATCTTGAACCTTATCTGCATTACTTCCTTTACCATTGGATAACGCGGTACTGTTCTCCAATATTTTGTCCGCATTCTAAAAGAGAAACAAGCAGACACATCACATGTTTACCATGTTGTATATGAAACTCATTTTGGTAAATGAGTTCAGTAGTAAAGTGGACAGGATAACAGCATGAAACAAACATATATCTATGTACCATGGTCACTTTATGGTCTATATCATTCTAGTTTTTGTTGCCAAATCAAGATAGAGACACAGTTCAAATAATATTTGTTCAAGAGAAAGCAGAATAGACAGAATATAAGTGTGGGTAACTATAGAGCAATAACAACACTTGTAATGTGGCATGACATGAGAACATAACTGTTTATTCAATTGAAACTGAAATCAACATAGAGCAAGTTACAACAGCAAACTAGTTAAAGAAACAGGTTTAAAATATACCTGTTGCGCCATTGGAGTTTCAATTCCATCCTTCAAATTTGAAAATAGTTGGTATGAGTAAATACAGTAATGCAAGAGCAAAGGAGTATGAACCATAGCTACAGAACCTGACCTGAGAACAAATCTTCTTCTCCTTTAAGCGTTGAGTAGGGATTCGGAGTGGTGGTCCTCGTGCTTTGGGCACTGCAGTTCCCTTACTAACTGCTCGTGTTTGGGCGCTTTGTGGTGGAGACGGTGCTGTGTCAACTGGAACTGGGTTACTATCTGCCGGGGTTGGGGTTAGAAGGGGTGTAGCTGGTTCTCTGTCCAACTGGGTAGGGGTACAATCTGCGAGAGTCTGGGTTATGTGTGGTGGATCTGGTCCTTGGGCAAGTACAACCGTGGTTCTATCTGCATCAACTGGTAGCACTATCTTTTCTAAAGACCGTGTTGTTACTCCCTTAGATACTGCCATCACGCTCTCCAATTCAAATGGCTGATAAACAAGAAAAGTAATTGAAAGTATAGACATTGTATGATAGACAGGTGCAATGGATAGTGGGGAATAAAAGAGGCATGAAATAATTCATATTTATGTTGTCTAACCAAACAGGATAGCATGACACAATTTCACACATATGATGGCTAACTAAACAGGATAGCATGACACAATTTCACATTATGATGGCTAACTAAAAAATATAGAAAGACATAGTTCAAAATATGAGACTACGTAAACAGGATGACATGACATAACTATATAATGTGTTTATTAAATAGGTTGGCATGCCATAATTCACATACATTCACGGATAGAATGCCATAATTCAAAATATGATGACTGTAAATACTAAACAAGACGAGATGATATAACTATATGATGTCTTTATTAAATGGGTTGCCATGCCATAATTCAGATAGATGATGTGTATGTACTATGTAAACATGATGGCATGATATAATTCAAATATATGATTTATATAGTAAGCAAGTAAGCAGATGGCAATCCATATATGATGTAAAAACTAAGCAATGCAAGACAACATGCATGACATGGGTAATATAACCCTGCCAAGTTTGAGCATAGACCTCAGGGGGGAAATAGGACTGGTCATCAGTCCCTGAATCCTCCTCTGAGGAGCTCTCTGTAACCAGCAAGATGTCTGCTTCCGCAGGTAGCATTGTCTGCTCTGAATACCTTGTTGTCACTCCAGATACTTCCATCACCGCTTCAAATGGCTGATGCACAGGAAGAGTAGTTGAATATACAAACGTTGTCGACAAATGGAACACGTAATACAAAAAAAGATAGCATGATATAATTCACATACATGATGATTGGCTAAACAGCATGGCATTGCATAATTCACATATATAATGCCTTTGCAACAAGATAGCATTGTATAATTCACATATATAATGTCTTGCAACAAGATGGCAATGCATAATTCACATATATGGTAATTAGACACTGAACAGGTGGCATTCACACAAAGCATGTCTAAACTAATCAAATGACATAGCAATGCGAGACACCATAGGCACGATATGAGCAACATAACCCTGCCAAGTTAGAGCATACACCTCGGGGGGGGGGGGAATAGGACTGGTCATCTGTCTCTGAATCCTCCTCTGAGGAGCTATCCGTAACCAGCGAGATATGCGCTTCGTCAGATAGCATAGTCTGCTCTGAAGACCTTGTTTTCACTCCAGAATTTGCCATCACCGTGTCAAATGGCTGATGCACACGAAGAGCAGTTGAATGTACTAACATTGTTGACAAATGTAATATGTAACGAAAAAAAGGATGGCCTGATATAATTTACATATAAGATGACTGGCTAAGCAGGATGGCATTGCAAAATTCACATATATGATGCCTGGCTAAACAAGATGGCGTTGCATAATTCACATAAACGATGAATAAACTAAACAGATGGCATTCGCACAAAGGATGTCTAAACTAAGCAGATGACATATTTGATGTATAAAGTAAGCAATGCAAGACACCATATGCATGATATAACCAACATCAGCATGCCATGTTAGAGCGAAGACCTCAGGGGGTAAATAGAAGTTGTCTTCTCCTTCTGAATCCCCCTCAGAACATATATCTTCCTCTCGATTACAATCCAAAATGCATGGAGGGGGGCTGCCTTTGCGCCTACCATGGAGCGACGTCTGCATGAAATTTTATTGCCACACAAGGCTCGTCTCTTTTGCTCTACATGTTCAGTTCCATTGTTTACAATAACTGTCATGCATAGGAATAAAACATAGTGAGATTATGTAAGGAGTGCATGCAGAAATCCAGAGTGATGGTAGCAACCTGTGGATAGACCCAAAACCAATAATAGCAGGCAGATAATGGCTTCAGTTAAAAAATACAGATAATGGCTTCTTTACTATTTGTTTCCCACCCAACATGAAACTCATAGTAGACACCGGAGATTAACCAGATAGTAGATAGATACTATTGATAGTGGCCCCGATATGTACCCCACAACCATTTAAAAACTCAAGTTTGACCATTAGTTTGGAGCTGACTCAGAGTCTAATCGGTGAACAGGACGATAAAGTAGCATGTAATATTAAGCGATGCATAACGTAAGCAGACACGAAAGAGTGCGACCTCTCTTGCGGACCCGTGTAGTCCTCGAGGTCATCTGCTCGGTTGATGATGGTAATGCAGTTTTCATGGCTGCCAGCGGCGGGGAAGAAGATCTGAGGCGGCGAAAGACAGTCTGGAGGCCGGATCCCTGCTGTGCTGGACCCTTCTGTCGTTGGAGCAGCTGAGCTGGGGTGGACGACGGCGCAGCAGGAGCGGGACAAACCACGCAAGGTTTTCTTTGACAACTATCTATAAGAGAAGTAATTCTGTAAGGGCTCGTTTGAATTGGAGGATTCCAACAATGCAGGGATAGGAAATAGACAGAAATAGGATAGGAATGCACGTGCAAAACAGAGAATTTAAAAACACAGGATTTCTGCCAATCTGGGTGTTTGATTCACAACAATTGGAAGATCACAGGATGCAAAGAAGCATGGTGAGATTAAGTCAAACCACAAGAAAATGTACAATTATAATGCTATTATGCTACTATCTCTTAGTCTTGTGCTTCATGAATACGAATGTGAAAAGGAGGACAAGTGAAAATTAAAATTCCTACTTTTTTCTTTCAAGGAGACACTAAAGGAACAAATCAGTGTGCTCAGTGGAAAATATATATAACATGTAGAGTAAAAAAGAGATGCAACAAGTGTACAACCTCTTTGGCGAAGCCATGTCGATCTCAGCGTGATTGGGTTGGCCGGTGAGGATGCTCTGGCTGACTTTGTTGTCGGAGGAGGGGAAGTAGATCTTAGGCGTCTGGAGATGGAGCCCGAGGTACTGCTCCGCCGTGATGGAGGGTTTCGTCGTTGGAGCAGCTCCGGTGAGTTGTATGACGCCGAGGCTGAAGCAGGACACGAGAGACAACGAACAACGTTAACCTAAGTGGAATTCTAATAGCATCTCCAATACATGACGTAAAATACATAACCACAAAGTGCTAGATGTAAAATACATCAGTCGCTCATCTCTGAACTTAACTGTCGAAACTGAACTTAACTGTCGAAACTGACCTTAACTGTCGAAACTGCATTTTGCTGTCGAAACTGAATTTTGCTATCGAAACTGAACGCACTAGCAAGGTGAGGCTACACGTCGGTCGACTGACTTTTTCATCTCTGGTCAGTTGATTTTGCAGCCGGTGGATACGAAATCAAGGGCCTGCGGTTCATCGTCAACCTCCACCCCCCTGAGCCGCCAGCCACCACCGGCCAAACAGCAGCCCCCCGCCGCCCGCGGCTGGCGGTGCGCTGCCCCGCCCGCCCCAAAAACACTCCCCACCGCCGGTCTGCCGCCGCCCCGGCCATCCCTCTAGGCCCCCCCTTGCCGAGCTTTTTCTCCGGCGATCCCCCCGCCACCGCCCCGCCAATGACCCGCCACCGCCGGCGACCACCGCCCCCATCCTGAACCCTAAGATAGATAGTGGGGTACCTCTCCGGCGAGCCCCCCCTCCCCGCTGCGGCTGGTTCTTCCTTCACCCCGGCGAGCCCCCCACCCCTGAAAATCGACTGACCCAAAAGTCGATTCAGTCGACTGAAGTGTAGCTAAATCGGAGCAGCATCGCAAGCAAGAGCAAGAGCGAGAGCAGCAGCACGAGCAAGAGCAATAGCAAGAGCAGACCAGGCAGGGGACCGAGAGCAAGAGCAGAGCAGCAGCGCGAGCGAGAGCTAAAGCAGCAGCAGCTCCTACTAATGTGGACGTCGCCGCCGAGGGAGCGACGCCGTGGAGGAAGTGGCCGGCGACGCCGCCGTGGATGGAGCCGCGCCGTGTCGGCTCGGGACCGAGCGCCGGCAGCACCGTGAGATCGAATCAAGAAGAAAATGCGGCGATTAGTGTACAACCTCTTTGGTGGCGCCGATTAGGCCGCAGCTTCATCCGAGGAAACGGTGATGATGATGCTCTTCCGGTGGTGCAGGTGAAGACGGCGGTGTGGGAATGGAGGTGGCGCGAAAGACGAGGGGAACGTCGGGGCAGCTCCTTGGAGGTGGAGGACGGGGTGGCTGAGCCGGCGGGACGATGAGATCGACGACGGATCCTCATCCGGTATGGTGGATGAGGGACGTCGAGGTGTTGCTGTGGACGACGTCGTCGGGGAAGAGGCTCCGGCTGGGTGGCGGACGGAGCAGGGTGTGGGGTTTCGTCGCGGGTTTTCGCGGCCTCGGTGTATGAATGGGTGGGCGGATGGGATGGCAGTGGGAACCATGGCTTAGAGACGCGCTTGTCCGAAATGTGCGGTAAGTTATGAAAGTACCCCCACTGATTTGAGGCGGTTCTTTCGGTTCAGGGGTACCACGGGCATTTCGCGTGTCGGGATTTCACAGGAGGTGGGAGTTTTCGCGCGCGTTGTAATTTCGGAATAGCAAGGCGCGGGTTGAGATGGAGGGAGTTGTCGGAGCACAACGAGACAAAGATATATCTTAAATATTTCGGGCTAACAAGGCGCGGGTTGAAATTTCCGGACAAGCCTAACGTGTACTGTACCAAATCAATGCGCACTACAAATGTCATTCAAAACTTTGAATTCATGTTATGTTCAATTAAAATATTTCGCTACGTGTATAATGCATGCAACCTACTACTCAATGAACGTTTTAGTGCATTCCAAACGTATATACTACCGCTTCAATATGAACTAAATTTGAATTCGTTTCTCTATTTGAATAAGATCTACAGTAATGATTGTTGTGAAGTCAAAGCATTTGAATTCGTTTCTCTGTTTTAATAAGATCTACAATCATCATTATTGTCAAGTTAAACCATCGTTTGTGTATTATCTTCACAGCACACCACATGATTAGTCTCGAGTTACATATGAACTATGTGTACTATATGAACTCGAACTAGATTTTTTGAATCCACTTTATTTTGATTTCAAATCACATTACATTTCTAGCTCTAGCTAGATCTTCATAATCTAAACCATGTCTCATATGTATAATGTGTTTATCACATTATGTATGGTGCCCCGCCCCCTACGCCTACAAGTATTTAGATGTGAGTTGCAAACACCACACATTACCACAAATTCAAATAAAATGTGAGAATGTTCGATATATAGTATTGTTTAGATTGTTCGATATTTAGTTGTAAGCTGCAAACGCCACACATTATCACAAATTCAAATAAAATGTGAGATTGTTTGATGTATAGTATGGTTTAGATTGTTCGGCATTTAGCTGTGAGTTGCAAACGCCATGCATTATCACATTATGGTATAACATGTGCACAACACGTGTATCACCGCTATATTCATGCATGCAATGTTTAAAACACTATGATCTCCTATTCAAATATATGAATCCGCTTTCATATCAAATTATGATCTTTGTTAGTCTCTTACACCCACACAATCCTCTAACCTTTGTAGCTACCACTAACTTTCTCTCGTGCATGCACACGCCCTCCTCGCCCTCCCCTCCCTCGGCATTCTATCCACCGGGCACATTCATTTTTTTCTTTAGGTCGTTCTCCCAGAGTCTCCACAACTCCTTTCCGACACACACCGATCGATAAACCTCTCCAGCGATGCCTGCCTACAACATACACACACACCTTCAATCTCCTCCTTTATGTGTCCTTGCCTCGTGTCTCTCATACGGTCAGACACACGTGTAAACTCTCGCCCCTCTTTTCATCGATCTCACAACCGCACACTCCTCCCCCTATCTAGCTAGTAGTTGGGCCTCTCGCACCACCTCCTAGCTCCATTCTCTCTGTCTATCCGTCTCGCTGGGCCTTATTTGCCTCTAACAAATGGACGTACACCGACCGATCTCTCGCTATACATATAGCTAGCTAGGTCCTTATAACTCGTTTTTACCCACACGTCAATCGATCTACCTCATTAGTTGTGTCTCTCCCTTCCTCCGACAAACAACAATTGATCTACCGATCTAGTTAGGTTTGCTTACCAAACACATGGTTCCCCTTCATCATCCATGGATGCGTCCCGACAGATCTATCACACACAGGCACACACAGAAACACATCCCCACTCTTATTGATAACATTGCAGTTCCACCCTCAGTTTGTCTAGTAGGCCTCTCCCACCATCTTCGAGAAGCAACTCCATCACCCATCCAGCACTCTACCCCTCTCCCTCCCTCTCCCTCCCTCTCTCTCTCTGTCCCATCATATTTCCCGTCCTTCAGTTATGTATGGATGTCGACCGATCTCCCTCAAGACATAGCTGGGTCTCTCCTTCTCAACACATATACGAGTCGTTCTACCTCTATAGTTAGGCCTCTGCCTACCCCTCCCACCACCCCCTCCCCCCACACACATCGATACATCGAGCGCTCTAGTCATGTCTCCCTGCCACACACAAACTTGACATGTGCCCTCTAACGTTCCGGTAGGCCAGTCGCCCTATATCTTTGACTTGCACACACACAATTTCGATGGCTCTCTTCATCGATCTCGCACCCACCCACTTGATCCTCTCTTCGACTCTATCGATAGCTATGACCCCTCCCTCTCTTCTCGTGGATTGCCCGACCCTCTATGTATGATATGGATAGGCCTCCATTTCACACACATTGCATGCAAAATTTTTTTTGAGATGTCATCGACACATATTCCCACAAATAATTCACGAAATCAACCCCCACCCCACCCCCACCCCAAAACAAAAAACACTCACGAACGCGGTTTGTATCTCTCACACACACCCACGTAGGTGGGGGACGTGCACGAAGAGAAGAGGTGCATGCACGGCGCACGTACTCCCGTCTCTTTCCCAACCACACCCGCGCGGGTACACGGTGGAGCTCATTTCTGTACGAAAAAGGCAGCCCACGTGGTAATTTGGCACGTGTACTGGTTGTCCACTTGGTGGAGGGAGGATCGTCTACCACGGGTGAACAAACAAATTGCGACTTGACGTGTTATGTTAAAAAAAGAGGCAAACCATGTGGGGCCTACCTTAGAGGCAAGGCTCTATACACTGGAGTACTTTTGATGTGTCCCGTCAACTCGCAGAACGAGGAGAAGCTTGCTTAGTACGCCGTCTCCCCCGCCCACGGGCGCGGTGGCTCGCAGGATGAGGTGAAGCTTGCTCCGCCTTACGCCCGCTCCCATCGCCCATGCGCGCGGTGGCTCGCAGGACGAGGAGAAAAATTTACTACTCCCTCCGTTTACTCCTCGTCCCTACTACCTTGGTTATAGAGATTATATCATATTGTTTGGAATATATATGTCCTTTAGTAGATTTCAATATGAACTACTAGTACATACTCCAAACACTGATGTATATAGACGTATTTTAGAGTGTAGATTCACTCATTTTGCTCCGTATGTAGCACTCTCCCTCGCCCCTCGACCCTCGCCCACGTGGTGGACGTGCAGCAATTCATTCGGTCTCATATAGCCAGAACGATATATACTGCACTACCATTATTGCTCGACTTCCCGAAGAGGCGAAGAGCCAATCGCAAGGTTAATATTTTGGAGATGCCAAGCGCAAGGTTATAGGAGAACGAGTAGTAGGTGCCGCGTCATTTATAAATAAAGTTTTTTTCTTCAGTGGCACGTACGCAATATGATAGGTTCATATGGAGAGAAAAGGAAACCGCTCCACTATATACATAGTCAGGACGGGCCAGCCTACACGGTTGCTTGCTGGGGTTGCTCTCTTCACACTCTCTCGCACAAAACGACTGTGGCCACATCTCTAACATCCCGGCGGATCACGTCCGCTTGGGGAAGGGGTGGATGCTTAGTGTAGATGCGGTGGCCGTCGCCGACGGCGAAAACCCACTGTCGGCACGTCCCGATCAGGGGTCCCCGCCGTTCTCTCTCACAAAGCCGGTGAGGTTGCCTTCGTCCCTTGCTCACTGCCGCGACGTGGGCAGTTGCCGCCTCCCGCCGCCCTCCTCAAGGTTGAGCTACGTCCCTCAGGTACAACTCCCTTTACAGCCGGCTTGCACCACTGCTCCAGCTGCCCACATCACTCCCTGTGGATATTTCTCTACTTCTTTGCCCCGCACATACCTCTACTGGCTTCTACGTACTGTATTTGTGATGAGTTTATGTCTCATCAACTAGTCCCAGTAATCTTATTCTAATCACGCTTCTTCAATTTCTTTGCCACAGGGATGCTCATCTCGATTTTGGTGAAACTGCACAAAATGATCCGATGGTCAAAAGGTTGCAAACTTCATTTATTAGGAAGCTCGAACGTTGCCAGCAAATTGAAGCCTGGTCAGGGTTCACGGTTCAAGGGCTAGGGACTGCATGGATCATTTTTTTCTTTAGCTGCCTCTGTTCCAAAATAAGTGTCAACTTTAGTAGTAGTACAACTTTGTACTAAAGTTTGCACAAAGTTGAGACACTTATTTTGGAACGGAGGGAGTACATATTTGCTATGATCTGTCAATCATTGAGATGCAATAGCATGCATGTTAGTCTCCTTTGTATTTGATGAAATGTTGCAACGGGCAACCTTGGACGCAAGATACATGTAACAGAAGCTGGAAGCTTCATAGCATTGTACAAATTTATCTCGCTGATAAATTACAGTACGTACTATACTAGTACTTCCTCCGTTCCTAAATATAAGTCTTTGTAGAGATTTCACCATGAACCACATGCGGATGTATATAGATGCATTTTAAGTGTAGATTCATTCATTTTGTTCCGTATGTAGTGGAATCTCTACAAAGACTTATCTACTAGTAATAGCTAGCCCCCACTACTAGGAATTCTCTATCCTCTCCTTGAGCCACATCATCAAAATTGATGTAGCCGTTAGATGAAGTAAATCAGTCCATAATAGCCGTCTGATCTAGACGTTGAGAGGCTCCGCACTAAGCCACATGCAAGCATGCAGAAATACCGTGGCACATGCATGTGAGTGGGTTTTAAATCACATCAACATGTCTGCATGCAAGCATGCACCGGTAGCATGCATGTAAGTGAGCTTTTAAGTCCCATTAACATGTCAAAAGAAAAATATAATCCCATTATGCAGTAGGAGTTGGCTGATCTTTTTTCCTTACGTGGAATGATCTAAATGATGATGGGATTTTATTTAGTTTGGCTACCACATTTGTCATGCGGTTATAGAGTTTTTTTAGTTCTATGAAATCGATAATTTTGCGCAGAGAGATATACCGCTGTTCCGCGGCAACGCGCGGGGACTCATCTAGTAATATTTAGGAACGAAGGGAGTACTATGTAAAGAGTTAGGTGTTGCACGGTGATAGTGTGAGGTGGGCCATGTAATCACTGAGCCTGTGTGTTTTCACTGCTCTTGCACGCCTCCGCTATAAGAATGGAGAAAATCGTAATCTAGTAGTAGTACCTCCTTTCGCCGAAAGCGTGGGACATCCAACAGTCCTACCACCTCAGTAATAAAGACCAATGAGCCGTCAAATCACATAGACCCAGCAGTAAGTTGGACGGACGAAGCAACCATCACTCTTGCGCCAGTGAGAGGTCGCGTCCGCTCTGCCCGGGCATGAATGCGGCACCGATTCTTTGGAGCGGCGCTGACCGTTTCGGGCGGGAAGCGCGCGGGCGATGGAGGGGCTTTGGGTGGGCTAGGCTGGTCAGGAGCGGGCGTGGCAGTTGTCCACATGTCCCTACCGGACACGCCCGGAAACGAGAGGATGCACCGACTCTCGCGGCTAAAATCGTACTACACTACACAACATCTCTCTGTAGGAGTAGGTCGATCTGTCGCTCTCTCTAACACACACCTGCTGTTAAACACACACACACGCACACGCACACGCCGCACCTCGGTCCCGTTGCACCTTCTAACGTGACTTATTACACCTAGACGGAGGGAGTAGTAAGTATACGAGATACGGTGGCACACTGACTTAAGTCGAATACAAGTGCCCAAAATTTTTGTGCATGTTATAATAAGGATTCACTTAAAATAGTATGTGAGCGAACAGAGGGATCAATTGGACAGTGTTCCCGAGCAGTAGCGAGATGTGTGAGGTAAGATACACCATTGGCGCTTTTAATTTTTCTTATTAATTTGTTTGTTTCACCCTCTGACTGGTGGGACCCAACGTACTACATGGAGAGAGGTAAGGTGACTAAGGCTGCATTATTTCTGCACCACTGTGGATAGTCTTACCACCAAAGCCACATGACACGATTATGATTGAAATCCCAATGACTCCCACACACAAAAAAACACGACATGGTTGTCACACGAATGCAGGAATGTATAAAAGGTTATTTCCCTCTCGTTGAACATAACGGGAGGGTTGTGTAGCTGGTTAGCCTGTTCGCTCATCAAACTTGAGGTCTCGGGTGGATTCTTTGACTGGTCAAAATGTTTTCTAGGGTTTGCACGCTTCACACTCTCTCTCCAGTATATATATACACGCTGGAGCCTCAACGCTTGTAGTTGCTCTCTTCACACTCTCTTGCCCTCTCCCGCTGGAGCCTCAGCGCTTGTAGTTGCTCTCTTCACACTCTCTCACCCTCTCCGGATCTAAACAAGACTTCCTTGGCCTCTCTCTCCCCTCACTGCTGCTCAAAGAGCCGGCAGGATCCGACCGCCGGGAAGGGAAGGAGGCTTAACGCTGTCGCCGTCGGCGAGGGACTACGGTTCACTTTCCACCCAGCGGCGGCGCGGGAGGGCCGCCGTCCCGTCGCCCACCGAACCACGCCCCAAGAACCTTAAGGTATAATTTACTTACTCCACATGCATTGCTCTAGCTGCATGTATACCATGAATCTAGGACGTGGTTCAAAGAGGAAAGGAGTGGGGAAAGTAGTGGGAAAAGTTGTATATAGCATGAATCTAGGACGTGGTTCAAAGAGGAAATGAAGGGGGAAAGTTGTATAGCATGAATCTAGGATGTGGTTCAAAGAGGAAAGGAATGGGGGAAAGTTGTATCACATAAATCTAGGATGTGGTTCAAAGAGGAAAGGAAGGGGCGAAAGTACTAGTTCAAAAAGGAAAGGAAGGGACAAGGCTGTAGAGTTTGAGCAGGACTAGATTTGCTGCGCTCACATAGGGAAAGGTGTCTAAAGATAACAAAACTAGGACCAACACAAATATGCTCCTTGGTTGTTTGTTCTTTGTTGCAACAGACTGTGCATGATGACAGTACATCGATAGATGCACATGGTCCTGGTGCGTCCACTGTCCCGTGCAACTCATTAGCTGTTGTTAATCTAAGGCCCTGTTTGGTTAAAAACTCCCTAGTCCCTACCTGCTTGGTTCCAGGGACTAAACATGGACTAGAGGTTATTAAATGACATGCTAAAAAACCATGTTACCCCTAGTAATGAACTAATAGATACAAGGTGCGATGCGTGGCAGGGGCAACTGTTGGAAAAAGTCCCAAAAAGACTCCCTCGGGGTCTTCTTTCTTTAGTTCCAAATGCCCACTTTTAGTCCCTAAAAGTCCCTCCTGTTTGGTTTATATGGGACTGACACGGAGTTTTTCTAGTCCCTACACCAAAATGTCCCTGTAAACAAACACCCTATAATAATGCCGCTGGAAAATTGATGCAATGCCACAGTTAAAAGCAAATTACATGTTTAACGAATTTTATTGTTAATATAATCTCTATGTTAATATTAATCAATGCCACCATTTGAGAAATGCTACTGTCTTGCTTTCTTTCCCATTTAGATAAGGTAGATGCTTCTTTTTGTTGGCTTCTGTGTCATCCACCGTTATTGACCACTAATTGTTTCCTTTGCACCTCTGTGTAAACAGGGTTATCTACTTCACCTCGTTGCCATTGTGACCTTTTGTTGCACTGCACAAAACACTTTTGTTTTAAGAGTGTTTTGTGCAGTTCAACCAAAATGTCACACCGACAACGTTGCTTGATTGCTTGATCTTAGTGGAACTGCACAAGAGGAGATCTTACTTCCAATCCGTTAAGGCGAATTTGGTTCAGATCTTCTTCTTGTGAGTTGTTTGAATTCCGCATCATGAGAGGTTAGTACTAGCCTTCTTTCACATGATTCTGTAGTGTGCTTTCATATGTTGTGCTACTTGTACGATAATGTTGCTTGATTTTAGTGAACTGCACAAATGGAGACAAGACTTCCAATCTGTATGTGCACCGTAATATCCCATTGAGGTAAGATAAGGATATTTCACAACTGCTGGCCTGTATTTTGCCACTTTCATCAGAAAATTAAGTTTAGTACTATACTTGTGCTCCTTAATTGACATGCCAAATCTTACATTGAAGGCGAAGCTTGTCTGTTATTGAACCAAGTGATGAAGGGGAAGAACAAGCGGAAGAAAAACAAAAATCAACTCCTGGTGCTGTAATGAAGCACTGGAACTGTGATGACACAAGTAATGATATAGTTTTCCATCTTAATTTATTGCTATGGCTGGAACGAGCAATTGTTTTGCCACTGATTTGATGCCACTCTTAATGTAATATGTAATTATCTCTACTTGTGCAAACAGGGATCTTCTTTGAAGATACCATATATTTTAGTGGAACTGCACAAGAAGATGTTGGAAACATTAAATTAATCGAGGAGTATATAGTAGGCATGGCCACCACCGTAGATAGCAACAGATGGTTCCAGAGAAGTGCTTCATCTGTATGCTCTACACAATAAGCCTCCTGACAAAGGTTGGTACTCGCCCACTGATTTCATCCATATGATTGAGCTTTGTCATCTCTATTGGTGTTGTGCTACTGTTTAGATACTGTCATGAAAAGTGGTATTGTCCTTGAGAAGTGCTTCATCTGTGTTGTTTTAAATATTCCCTTTCCTTTTTTCGAGCAAACAGGGATGCTGGCATTTAGTAGTCCTCTTGTCTTTGCACAACAGGATCATCTTCCTCTGAAGAAGAATATGGAGTACGTGAAGTGACTAGTTTCGATTATGCCAGGATGAAGAAGCCCTGTCTATCTTCTCATCAGAAGGAGCAGTTCAAGGATGGTTACATTACTCCCCACAAGACCAAACTAACTTTAGCTCAGAAGGGCTGACAAATCTCCATTTTTTTGCTGTGATGCGCGAGACAATGTTGTTCTAGGATTCTTTCTGGTGAGTTCCATTTTTCTAAAAGTGTGCTCTACATGGACCATGTATGTGCCTGTTGAAACTGTCAATTCATAGTACAGTTTGCTTTATACTAATCACTTTTTTGTATTTTTGCAAACAGGGGTGCTCAGCTTGATTTCAATGGGAACTGCACAAAATGTTCATGAATACATCGAATCATTCATTTCCACCACAAGAAAGGAGGTGCCGATAAGTTCAAGGCGTTGCAACATATAAGGGCGAAATCATACAAGCTACGCGCGAATTTGGTTGATTTTGGTGGAACTGCACAAAAAGAAAAGCTGGTTTATTTAGCACGAGGTGCCATGTCAAAGTCCGAACTGATGGCAAACCCTGCCCATTCCACAATCGTAGGCATTTTATATTTTGGAATGGGACAACCTTGTCAAATTTTGCTCATTGATTTTAGCAAGACATGCGTTTGATATTTTTGAATGGCACGCCCTTTGCTGTCTGCAGCGTCGATCAATTTTTTCTTTATTCTTTAGTTGTGAACTAAATATTGCCTCTGACATGTGAGCCGCTGAGATGCATAATCATCGATTGTTTTGAATGTTCTCTATGAATTGCCAGGCCTGTGTGTTTGATTGCAATGTACAGAAACGCTAAAAAGTTGCTCAAACTCTTTGTACTCCTTCTGTTCCTTTTTACTTCGCACATTGTGAAACTGCATACTTTTTTGTATAAGATTGGTCAAAGTAGAGATACTTTGACTGCAGACTAGAAAGGACCGGAGGGAGTACATGTGAAACTGCTGCAAACGAGGTGATCACCCTGGGAATAATGTTAGTACGTATTGTTTTGCACGTTCATCCAATGCCAGTGATACAGGAATTCGAACTAATTGAAATAAATTCATTCATACACGGTCAGATTTCATATAAACATGCCGGATTTCATTACATTTCATACATTCTTCAACTAAAAAGGGGTGCGCTGGAGGTATAATTAACTAACTGAAGCTACCCACCTGTGTCCCACTGAGCCGAACAGAAGCTTCAGTGACTTAACTGCAGGTGCAGTTGCATAACTGACATGTGGCCTGTTGGGCCCACGTGTCAGTCAGCCAACTGCACCAGCAGTTAAGTAGAAGCAGCGTTCTTCTCCAGCGCAGCTCTCCAACTCCACGTCGCCGCCAAGAAGCTAACCGACCGTCAATGGTCAACCCGCCTAGCTTGGCTTCAACCGGAGGGTAGCAGCGGTGGCCTTACTTGGACCCGAGCGGCAGCGACCTACCGTGTTCTACTCTTCCTTGTTTTCTGTGTGGTGCGGCCTCGTTGGCTGCGGGGCGGGGCCTCGGCGGAGCCGGCGATGTCCTTTGTCTCGTTGCCCACGGGCGGCGCCTCAGCAGAGCGGTGGTAATCCTCCCCCACGTTGCCGGCAGGGTGGGGCCTCGGCTGAGCCGGCGATGTCCTCTGCCTCGTTGTTGGCGGGGCGGGGCCTCGGCGGAGCCGGCGGTGTCCTCTGCCTCGTTGTTGGCACCACGGGGCCTCGGCGGAGCAGGGCCTCGTCGACGCCAGCGGGGCGGGGACTCGTCGGAGCCGGCATTGTCCTCTGCCTCGTCCTTGGTCTCGCCAAACAACGCCTCGCCCGCTTCATCGCCCTGTTTGCTAGCCTCTTTGTAGGCGGCCGCAGCCTCCGCCACCCGCATGCGGTACCGCCAGCGCTCGAGGCGGCCCTTGCAGGCGGAGCGGTACGAGTCGAGCAGCGCCTCCTGCTCCGCCCGCTCTGTGGCGATCTGCTCCTCCGCCTGCAGGTGCTCCTGGAGGAGATGGTGGTTGTAGGCGGCGTCGGCCTGCGCCTCCCGGAACTGCTCCTCACGCATGTGCCTCACCCTATCCATATATTGGGCACGGGCCTCGCCTATGGTCATGGTGCAATGCACCGGCGAGGATGGCGCGGAGGAGGGGGTTGGCGCCGGATCGTCGACTACCATGTTCTCCATTGGGACGTCGTCGTCCTCCGGCTGCCTGCCAACCAGCCGGTCGGCAGCAATGGCTGCCATCTCTTTGTGGTCCATCGTCCGCCCGTCCCGAAGAGCGCTGGAGCGCGAGGAAGCCATGGTGGGAAGTAGTGGTGTGGACAGGAGAAAGGGAACGGATGCGGATGACTGCGGCTATGGCCGGCGCAGCAGTTTATATAGCAATGGTGGGCGGGCGGAGGGACGGACGTGTGACGCCGGAGTAGCCGCCTCGGCAACCGCGTATCATTAATGTGGGCAGCAGATGGACGGACGAACGGCACTTGTGTCGTTTGAAGGCGGAGCAATCGCCTGCATCGGGAAGCGGGGCGGGCCGCGCTGACTGTTTCGCGCGGAAAGCGCGCGCGGGCGAGGAGATGACTTTACTTGGAGAGGATGACAATGGGGACCCACCAGGTCCATAGCCTCAGTAGGCAAGTGCCTCCTTATTATATATATAACTATAATTTATTTTGCTTCCTCCTGGTTTCCTGACATCACGGTCCCACACCATTGTCAACCTATGTAGTAGTCAATAAACGAGAGAATTGCACAAGAAGCGGCCGACAGCTGGGACCAAGCAGCTCGAGCAGTATTTGTGTTTTTGAGGTGTGAGCACTGCAGAGTTTTTCGATGTTTAGCCCAGATATTAATTTTTCTCCTCTGAACAACAACGAAAACATCGCTGCAGGTATTAACTGGGCGGGCTGTGGCCGTCTAGCCCAAGCCAGATATCCAGCCCGGATATAAATTTTTGTCTAGCTGAAAATGGCTAGCCCAGCTATAATTTTTTTAGGAGTACCCAGGCAAGGTCAAGTTGTTATTCTCCGCCCCGCTGGGCTGCAAATCTTTCCTAGGAGGGATGCATTAGGCTTAACAAGAAAATGGGCTTTAAGAAATAATAAATGGGATGTAATTATAAAAACTGGGCAGCAACTATAAAAAAATGCACCAAACATGTGATTACTTTATAAAATATTATTTTTGGATATTGAAAATTTTAATTTCATTAATTGTTGCGAGCACAATGTTTCGTTGGATTTTTACGTAATATAAATTTATATTGAAATTGTATTTAATCTGACTAGAAATTTCGGAATAAAAATATTTCGGATCCCATCAAAATGTGGGAAATTTTATTGAATTCTGTTTTGAACGGTTGGTTGAAATGGGATGTACTTTTACCAAACTGTAAATGGGTTGTAGTCAATTCCATTAGAATTCAAAATTGGGCTACACATTCTTAGAAATGTCAAATGGGCTATAAGTTCTCTGCCACACACTTCTGGCCTTACTAAGTTGACGCGTCCCCTAAAAAAACAGAGTTGACGTGTATGCAAGGCTTTGTCAACTTATAGTCAACACACGGTTCTAGCAGAAGTGGCCGTTGGATGTCCATCCAACGGATGCCGTGCTTCTTCTTCTTCAATCTCGGATATTCTAGCTTCACCCGCCCAAAAAATGATTCCTCCCCCAGACATCTGGGGCGCACCGTTTCGGAAGCTGACCTGTGGGCCTACTAAGTTGACGTACCAAGGGCTTTGTCAACTTTGTCAATATAAACGATTCTACCTGCAGTGACCGTACGATGTCCATCCAACGGTCGTCGTGCTTCTTCAACCTCTGGTCTTCTTGCTCCAGCCGCCCAAAGCAGCGCCGGTCGTGCCGCCTGCTCCTGCCTCCCATGGCCGACTGTGCTGCCGCAGAGGCCTCACTGCCCCTACTACTCCCACCGCTGGCCAGGCCATCCCTCCACTCACCCACACCCCCTATTATTCTGCGGCGACGGCAGCGCAGCCGAACCAGTGAACCCTCGTACTCCTCTCCGCGTGTGCGTCCACTGCCGCGTCTTCCCGGCTCAGCGTCGTCCCCTTCCTAGGCCTCGCCGTCGTCCACCGCCCTGGTGCTCTCGGCGCGGCGTGGTCAACGTGGTCAAGGATGACTTCCATCAGACGTGGACTGTACGTGGAGAGGCTGACAGCTGGGTCCACGACAGCCGCAAGGAAGTGCCTCCTTATTACGCGGAAAATAATTATTCCTCCACTTGACAGCGGGGACCCACCGGACAGGCCACCAGTATTTTGCGATAAAAACGTTTCCCCCTGACTGCTGGGACCCACCGGACGGGCCACCGTATTTCACGAAAAAAACGTTCCCCCCGCTGTCAGCTCGGACCCACCGGAAGTGCCTCCTTATTACGCACAAAAAAAATGAATACTCCCCCGGCTAGCTGGGACCCACCTTGGTGGGAGGCTGACTTGTGGGCCTACTAAGTTGACGGGGACGAAGGGCTTTGTCAACTTAGTCAATATGAACGATTCTAGCTCCAGTGACCATATGATGTCCATCCAACGGCCGTAGTGCTTCTTCAACCTCTGGTCCTCTTGCTCCAGCCGCCCAAAGCAGCGCCGGTCGTGCCGCATGCTCCTGCCTCCCGTGGCCGGCTGTGCTGCCGCAGAGGCCTCACCGCCCCCTACTATTCCCACCGCTGGCCAGGCCCTGCGGCGACGGCAGCCTCACACCGCAGCCGAACTAGTGAACCCTCGTACTCCTCTCCGCGCGGGCTTCCACTGCCGCGTCTTCCCCGGATCCGCGCCGTCCCCTTCCTAGGCTTCGCCGTCGTCCACCGCCGTGGTGCTCTCCGCGCAGCGTGGTCAACGTGGTCAAGGAACGACTTCCACCGGAAGAGTACTGTACCTGGAGAGGCTGACAGCTGGGTCCACGGCCACAACCCCGTTTTTTTGTGATTTGCCAAGTAAGTCGCTTTGTCAGGCCTGTTGGGCTGCAAATCTTTCAAGACGAGGAGAACTTTCATTTGGCTGGCCGAGAAAATGGCCCATCAGTAATGAGAAATGGGCTGTACATTTTTAAAACACATCAAACCGGCAATTAGTTTCAAATATCTTTTTTTTTTCATTTCGAGATTTTAAATTACATTAATTTTTATGCATGGAGAATTTGTTGGATTTTATATTGATATACATTTATTTTTAAAATCAGTTTGAATGTGAGTCGAAATTTCGGGATTAAAAACAGTTCGGGCCGCACCGAAATATGCAAAATTTCGTATAATTTTTTAACCGTGGCCACAATATGGGCTGTAATGCTAACAAAAAGAATATGGGCTCCAAAAAAACCTCAAGAATTAGTAAATGGGTTATTAGAAATAATGGCAGATGGGCTGTATGCTGTTTTCCACAGATTTGAGGCTTTCCTAAAAAAAGGTTGACGCACAAGCACTGACTGTTGGATGTCCATCCAACGGCCGTCGTGCTTCTTCAATCTCTGCTCTTCCTGCTCCAGCCGCTCAAACAAGCACCGGCGGGACTGCCTGCTCCCTCCTCCCCGCGGCCGGCTGTGCTGCCGCGCAGGCCTCACTGCCCCACCGTACTCCCATCGCTGGCCTAGCCATCCCTCTACTCACCCACACCTGCTGTTATTCTCCGGCGACGGCAGACGAACCAGTAAACCCTCGTACAGTCGTACTCCCCTCCGCGTGGGAAACAACTGCCGAGTCTTCCCTGCCTCCATGTCGTCCCCTTGCTAGGGCTCGCCGTCCTCTACCGCCGTGGTCCTCTCGGCGCGGCGTGGTCAATGTGGTCAACGACCGACTTCCATCGGAAGAGTACTGTGCGTGGAGACGCGGACAGCTGGGTCCACGGCCGCAGCAAGGAAGTGCCTCCTTATTACGCGCAAAATAATTATTCCTCCACCTGACAGCGGGGACCCACCGACCGGGCCACCGTATTTCACAAAAAACGTTTCCCCCCTGACTGCTGGGACCCACCAGCGACACCTTCGCACGCAAGGAAGTGCGTCCGGGCAAAAAAACAAAACGATTCGCCCCCCTGACTGCTAGGACCCACCAGCTACATCTTCGCACGCAAGGTAGTGCCTGACAGTCGGGACCCACCTGGTCGAAGCGTATGTAGCGTTCTCATTCTGGTCGCGAACGTGTACGTACATATAGACTGGTGGAGGTAGAGGCGCGCATGTGTCGTAGTAGAGGCGCGTACGTGTCGTAGTAGAGGCGCGCACGTAGCATGTACACGTACGTACGGCAGCCAGGGTGCAAGAATGAAAATACGGCCACGTATGTGTACATACGAGCGGGGTCTCGAACGCCTACTCGTGCATACGTACGGCTAGGGCTCGTGTACATGGTTGGGTCGAAACAGAGAAACAACGTCGTCGTCGTGTTCATGGGGAGGCAATGGAATGTGTCGTGTTCATGGGGAGGCAACGGACTGTGTCGTGTTCATTGGGAGGCAACGGAACGCGTGGGAGCCAACCGGCTGGGTCGGAACGGAATGCGTGGTCGTGTTCATCGGGAGGGCTTGAACGGAACAGGTGATGGAAACGAGGCCTGGCGTACCGCACAACGGAGGAAACGCACCTCCTACGTTCGGAACGGGGTCCTGTTGATCGGGAGGGGTCTGGCGTACCGCAAAACGGAGGAAACGGACCTCCTACGGTCGAAACGGGGGTCCTCTTGATTGGGAAGGGTGTGGCGTACCGCAAAACGGACGAAACGGACCTCCTACGGTCGAAACGGGGGTCCTGTTGATCGGGAGGGGTGTGGCGTACCGCAAAACGGACGAAACGAACCTCCTACGGTCGAAACGGGGGTCCTGTTCATCGGGAGGGGTGTGGCGTACCGCAAAACGGGACTCCAAGGGATACTGTTCATCTCCACCGTCGACCTCCTCCATCCTCCACGGGCTCCTATTCATCCAGCCTCCACCGCGCGCTACTCCACCGGCTACTGTTCAACCACCCCTCCACGGGCACCCCTCCACCATCTACTGTTCATCCAGCCCTCCACACCACGGGGTCCTGTTCAACCACCCCTCCACGGGCACCCCTCCACCGTCTACTGTTCATCCAGCCCTCCACCACACCACGGGGTCCTGTTCATCCAGAGGCAACGCCACCGCTCACTATTCATCCAAACCACCCCGCAACGCTCACTATTCATCCCAGAGGCAGCATCGATCGGCTTTAGTTAGCAGCAGTAGAGAAGGAATCGCTCGATCGGGTTCAGTTAATAGCCATCGATCGATCGGTCGGGTTCAGTAACGCGTAGCCTGCAGTGCAATCGCTCGGGTTCAGTTAGAGCCCAACGCCTCGCTCGGGTTCAGTTAGAGCCAACGCCTCGCACACACGCGCGTACGTGTATGAGAGAAACGTGCATCGCTCGGCCCCCCGACCTCCCACCGTAACCGGGAACTCCCGAAAATTTTCCTCGCCCTCGCTTCTACCACGGTTTTTTCCGTCATGGACGGCCCAAAGAATGTCATGCAGCTGCGTCTCCGGCCCGCCCAGGATGAAAAGCCCATTTTCTGTCTTGATTTTTTCCATAGAAGTAGGAGCCCACCACATCTATGATGATACCGGGTTTTGTCACAATTATGGTCATAGAAGTGTCATATGTATGCCAGAAAAAAATTTCGTTCGGCCCAAAATGTCACGGATGTGTCTTTTTTTTGTAGTGCATGTTATGAATTTCTGATAAAGTAGTAGCTTTCCCCATCATAGTCAATCCACGGGTTATGGGTTGTCGTCAACCGAGAACACTGATTAGTGAATAGAATCAACACTGTGATTCAATACTCCTAGTACTTTGTTGCTGAGACATTTAATAGTCCATCACGTCACTCCTAGCCCGATTGGTTACTTCATGATCGTGCTAATTTTAACTGTGCTACCTGGTCCTTAATCCCGGAGCACAATCTTCCATGATGAGCTAAGCTTACGTTGATTTCCTCGTCTTATCGTCCCACCTCGAGCAACAAGCTTGATCCTGAGTTGGTGTCGTATTTGTGGTTCCAATAATCTTTTGCTGCATCAGTCCTTTTACTTGATGTAGTCGCTGTTCGATTGCTTCTTCGTGGAGCCTCTCGGCAAAATTTGTCGTAATCATCATCAACATTCTGAGCTCTTCAAGGATATCGATCGAATTCATGTTGAGAAATACCGTCCTTGCCCCTCGATGGTTTGTGTTATCATCGACCACTTTATTTCCTTCCGTTCAACATAAACGTATTCGTGTTCTGTGTTATACCTTAGATCCTTACTATCCAGCATTTGTTCTTCATTACCTTGGAGTATTACCATCTTTTATGTCAAGGATGTCATGAGAGTTTCACCACCTCTTAAGAATTCTTGATACAAGTGATATTTATTGCCATCTCCGTTCATTCCTGGGTCCCCGTGTTGTTTCTAATCGGAATATCGACAATTGAACTATGATGTGTGAATTCAAAACTCCTAGCAACCCTATTGCTTTGAAGTGAATGGTCGATAGTTCCATCCTAATTCTTTTGTTCATAAAGTCACCATTCTAACATTGATCGTGCAACCTAACTCATATTTCGGGTGCACCTTTCAACCAATGATTAATTGTGTATGTTTTTCCTCGAGCATACATCATTATATCATTTGATATGACAAATGTTATCTCCTTGTTCACATAATTGTGGAAATCCATCTTTTTGGAAATCTTGACGAAATGTTGCTGAATCCATCAACCACCTCCTCATCCTCTACTTGGATTAATGATGAACTCTTATTTCGGAACTCGCTTCCATAGTTCATTTCACGAGAATCTTACAATGTCATCTCGTCAATTTGTGTCACACCTTTTTCTTCTCAGCATCCTGAGTCTGAGGTATCTTGACTCCAATCAGATCTGAATCTCGGTCAGATATGATGGTTGGAACATATTTCCTAGAGTTATAACATTGGTCCCTATATGGCTCGTTAAGGTGATGTCATGCCTAGCACACCTGACCGGAGGACCTATTGTTATAATTTTCCTTTTAGCAAGGCTATCCATTCTTCCAGGAGGAAATTGTAAAACTTATTCTACAAGTTGTTCCTGATGGATCCTTTGTGTATCCAAAGTCTGATCTTTGCTTGAAGACCATGCCAATGCTATCTCTAAGCATGTCTGTGGTACTCCGATTTTCAATAAGAACATTTGAAGCACAATACTAAATTTTCTTTATCAATTATTCAAACACCGTTGTTTGGGTAATGTCATGAACTTCCTCTCCCCTTACCTAAATGGTTTTCTACTTTCTATCCTGGCATGGATATCACGCTGCTTGTCCTTCGGAAGGATATACCCCTGAATTATGTGTTTAAACACATTTTTCTTTCCATTGTTCTGATTAAATCTGATAAGACACTTTTCCCTTTCCATTGGTTTGTTTAAACCCTTTCTATGATCTATATGATATAAGCACTAATAATTCCCTGCTTGTGCAAACACCTCGGTGTACAACTCTGTCAGTAACACCTTGTTGCTATTGTTGATGACATTCCGGTAACCACCGATGGACGAGAACTTTGCCTATTGGTCCGCCTCGTTTCAATGACCAGGAAAATGGTTGTCTTCGTCCCTCGCGCTTGGTACCGACATTGTTGCTGACATATAACTGACAGGCTACCCTCTGACATGCCTTACTATCATGACTGTGTAAGATGTGAACGCCCTTCCTACTTTTAACCACATGGTGGGCCCTTAACCCACAGTTCCACAGGATCGAAACCTGACTCTCCTATACACCCCCTGTTTCCAAAGTTATTCCTCGCGCGTGGCCTCATATGTAATTCACGAGCCACCTTCCGAGATATCATCAATTCTGGTATCAGACACAAAACTTATTCCCATTGCTCTGGACCCCTTTTACACTTTGTTTCAGGCATCGAACGATTGCCTACCCGCTTGAAACTTCTCATGGTACCTTCTTACTTTGCTCTCGATATTTTCTTAAGTTTCAGTTCGAGAGTTACTTTCCCCCACCTCCCCCGATGTTATCTACCAGATAGACAACCTTGCAGAGGTCCGTTCTCCCGGAATACCCCCCTTATCCTTTTCGTACGTGCGATGAAGATCCCGAGGGAAGGATGACGACTTCATCATTTTGACCTGAAGCAGAGAATTGAAGACATCAACAAAAGGAATTAACTTCTTCAAGAAGAACAGCAAAGACCGAGAAGACCCCCTACATTCGTTACCAAACCTTCACCCCTTCCACTGCCTCTTAAATCTCGGGACGAGATTTCTTGTAGTGGAGGAGAATTGTGACTCCCGGATAATTAGGCTACAGTAATTCCACGCTAATGATGCCACGTCACCTCGGTTACTGTTGTTAATCTCGCGATGGTCCAAAAACGATTCAAATTCAAATTTAAAATAAAGACAAACATCAAAAGTTTTCAAACATTAAAACAAAAATGTTCAAACTGGGACAAATAAATCCTAAGTAATAATGGTGGAGAGACCACACTTGTATAAAATGTGTAAATACTCAAAAATGAATAAAATAGTAGCAAAAATAATTAGTTAAATGATTATAAAATAATAAACAATTACAAACTATTTTATATTAGGTGCCAAGTTAATTGTGGTAGTGGCATCAGTATTAATAATATTTTAGGTACAACTTGGGTATTTCATAAAACAAAAGAAATTAATAAAACAGAAAATAAGAAATAAAAGAAAGTAGAAAATAAGAAAAACAAAGAAAACACGCCCCACTGGCCCAACTGGGCTATGGCCCAGCCGACCGCTCACCAGGGCGGCCCACATCCCCTCCTACTAACCCCCGCACCCCTTTCCCAAACCCTAGCCCGATCCCCTTTTCCCCCGTCGCCTCTCCCTCCCCCGATGCAGATCGGGATCAGGGGCATCGGCCCCGACCCCCGACGCTGATCATCGCCGCCACTCGGAATGCCCCTCGCCGCCTCGACCTCGTCTTCGCCCGTCGCCACCCCGTCCGTCGCCGCCCGGAGCACGACGTCGCCGGCGCCTCATCCCCACCGGCCTGCCTCCTTCTTCGTTGTCGTCTCCGACCACCACCCCGAGGTCACCTCTGTTGACTGCCGACGTCATGATGACGTCAGCATGCACTATTCTGGATAATGTTGAATTAAATTAATTAAATAAATTCTAAAAATGGTTTAAAACTTTAGAAAATCATATAAAATAAACCGTAGCTTAGATGAAAATACTTTCTACATGAAAGTTGCTCAGAACGACGAGACGAATCCGGATACACAGCCCGTTCATCCGCCACACATCCCTAACCTATCGAACACGCAACTTTCCTCCTCTGGTTCATCTGTCCAAAAACGCGAAACACCGGGAATACTTTCCTGGATGTTTCCCCCTACGCCGGTATCACCTACTACCGCAATTGGGCACGCCTAGCATCACGCTTTGTCATGTCATGCATCGTCATGCATTTGTTTGCATTGTATTTATTGTTTCTTCCCCCTCTTCTCTCGCTAGACACCGAGACCGACGCCACTGCTACCGCGTACGACTACGCTGACCCCTCCTTCTCGGCTGAGCTTCCAGGCAAGCCCCCCTTTGATCACCAGATATCGCCTATTCCTTCTCTCTACTGCTTGCATTAGAGTAGTGTAGCATGTTACTGCTTTCGGTTAATCCTATTCTGCTGCATAGCCTGTCATTGCTGCTACAGTTGTTACCCTTACTTGTTATCCTACTGCTTAGTATAGGATGCTAGTGTTCCATCAGTGGCCCTACACTCTTGTCCGTCTGCCATGCTATACTACCGGGCCGTGATCACTTCGGGAGGTGATCACGGGCATATGCTATATACTTTATACTGTTACATTACTTATGATACTGTTCGGAGATGGGGGCTGAAGGGGCAGGTGGCTCCATCCCGGTAGAGGTGGGCCTGGGTTCCCGACGGCCCCCGACTGTTACTTTGTGGCGGAGTGACAGGGCAGGTTGAGACCACCTAGGAGAGAGGTGGGCCTGGCCCTGGTCGGCGTTCGCGGATACTTCAATTAACACACTTAACCAGATCTTGGTATTTGATCTGAGTCTGGCCATTTGTTCTATACGCACTAACCAACTACGTGGGAAAGATATGGGCACTCGGCGTCGTGGTATAAGCCGAAGCCTTCGTGACGTCAGCGACTGAGCGGCGCGCGCCGGATTGGAACGTAAGCCAACTCTTGTATTAAGGGGGCTAGTTCTGCTTCCAGCCGCCCACGCAACGTGCAGGTGTGCAATGGGCGATAGGCCCAGACCCCTGCGCCATAGGATTTACACCGGCGTGCTGACCTCTCTGTTGTGCCTAGGTAGGGCTGCGACGTGTTCATCTTTCGCGGCCGGGCATGACCCAGAAAAGTGTGTCCGGCCATATGGGATCGAGCATGTTGGGTTATGTGGTGCACCCCTGCAGGGAAGTTATCTATTCGAATAGCCGTGTCCCTCGGTAAAAGGATGACCCGGAGTTGTACCTTGACCTTATGACAACTAGAACCAGATACTTAATAAAACACACCCTTCCAAATGCCAGATATAACCCGGTGGTCGCTCTCACACAGGGCGACGAGGGGAGGATCGCCGGGTAGGATTATGCTATGCGATGATACTTGGTGAACTTACCATCTACTCTCTTCTACATGCTGCAAGATGGAGGCTGCCAGAAGCGTAGTTTTCGACAGGATTAGCTATCCCCCTCTTATTCTGGCATTCTGCAGTTCAGACCACCGATATACCCCTTTACACATATACCCATGCATATGTAGTGTAGATCCTTGCTTGCGAGTACTTTGGATGAGTACTCATGGTTGCTTTGCTCCCCCTTTTCCCTTCTTCCTGGTTGTCGCAACCAGATGCTGGAGCCCAGGAGCCAGACGCCACCGTCGACGACGACTCCTACTACACCGGAGGTGCCTACTACTACGTGCAGCCCGCTGACGTCGACCAGGAATAGTTTAGGAGGATCCCAGGCAGGAGGCCTACGCCTCTTTCGATATGTATCCCAGTTTGTTCTTGTCTTCTGAAGGCAAACTTGTTTAACTTATGTCTGTACTCAGATATTGTTGCTTCCGCTGACTCGTCTATAATCGAGCACTTGTATTCGAGCCCTCGAGGCCCCTGGCTTGTATTATGATGCTTGTATGACTTATTTATGTTTTAGAGATGTGTTGTGATATCTTCCCGTGAGTCCCTGATCTTGATCGTACATGTTTGCGTGCATGATTAGTGTAGATTGAATCGGGGGCGTCACAGCATGTCACCTACTACCAACGATGCCGAGATTGTCAGCTGGACCACAAGCATAGGAAGGACACTGGATCATCGAATCAGAGCTGAGTTTTATCACGTATAGTGTGAACTTGCCCGAGTGATCATGAAGCAGGTCCTCGAACCAACATGGATGTTCTACCATGGGCCAATCACGCGGGAAGATGTCCGAGCACTGCTACTCGCTCAGCGTCTGGACCTGAAGCCTTTCAAGAAGCTCGGGTGCTTCCTCCCTGACTATGAAGATTGGACTGCCGACATGGAGGACTGATTGTTGATGACAATGTGTCACTACTGTCTTTCTATGGCAAAACTTTGAATTTATGCACGGCGAAACTATGTGATGTAACTAAACCGTGGTCCTGAACTAGCGCAGATCGCTCTAGTTAATTAGTTTGGGTATGAGGAACTTCGTCATTTATGTTTACTATTGGTTGCTTGTATTTTGCTAATAATGCCTCCTTGTTTTCTTAAGTACATTATGTTGCATATTATCGTTCAATTCATCAACTCACGATGCAGGTACATAGATCAGAGATGACGAAGGGCTACTATGCCGTGTACGTTGGGAGGGTTCCAGGAGTCTACGACCACTGGCCAGCCGCTCAGGCCCAGGTGCATAAGTACCCGGGTGCTAGCCACAGAGGGTTTGACAGCAGAGCCGAAGCGAAAAGTAGTTACTTGAGGTGCACACTCCAGCATGAGCAGGGGCGGGACCGCCGGTACTACATAGTCGCGCTCTTGCTCATGCTGATCGCTCTTCTCTTCTACATCATGGTTTAGATAGCGATGATGAAACTTGTGTGTGTGCCATGACCATGTAGTTGCACTTATTCGTGACATAACATGATCGCACTTGTGTATCGCTATTTTCAAGATTTGATGATATTTGTGTTGAATGATGATGATGATGACGGTATGACGAGACTACTATATGTCTATGATATGATGAGAATAGTGTATGTTTACTATGATCTGATGAAACTATTGTATAGAGCCTATATAAACACAACACAAATACGTAGAGGGGTGCGAATTGCTGAAAGCAGGAACATTAGTAGTAGTGCTGGAAAGCACCTAGCAGTAGCGTCGGATTAGCAACAGCACTTTCTGTGGAAAAGCGCTACTGATAGGTATCAGTAGCGCTGGTCCAGGAAGCGCTACTGCTAACAATACTTACCGGTAGCGCTGCCCCTACTAGCGCTACTGCTACAACATAGTTGTAGCACGCTAGTAGTAGCGCTTGACCCAGCGCTACTGCTATGCATGTATCAAGCGCTGCTACTAGGGTTTTCCCTAGTAGTGTTGGGCTGGATACGTGGGGTGACGATCAACCCAGATGTTTGAGGACCGTTTAAGGCGTCCGTCCGAGTCAAAATTTCATGACCGGGCGGCCCGCTCGGTCGTATGGAGGCGGGTTTAGGGCATCCTGTGTAGATACTCTTGTACGAGTAATAATACTCCCACGGTCGCCCTCTAGGCAGAGGGGCGCTGGGCATCATCGTCGATCAGCTGTACCTGCCCTCGTCGACCGCTGCACCTGTCGACACCTGATCATGCCGACGTTGACCGCCACGGCATTAGAAGCGCGGCCACAGTGCTCAGATTTAATCGTCTGGTGTGCTGCGTCCACACACGGACACACCACGAACACGCGCGTGATGTGCACACCCGTACGTTTGTCTCCCATGGAAAAGTCTGGTCTATAGGAAGAAGAGGCATGGAAAGCTCAAAGGGTAGCTAACCAGTTATTGAAGACGTTGATGCTGATGCTGATGCTGCAGCACGCGCAGGCGCGTCCTCTCATTTTGCTTTGTTATTGCATGGAGAAAGCTCCGGGTAACCACCGCCGGCAGCTAAGCTGCGTTCCATGGCCACAGCTTGTCTTTCTCAGGCTTGCTGTTGGCTGTGCAGACAACCTGGGAGAGGAAGCGCCTGAATGTAGCCATGATTGGTTCTCCGGAAAAAATACCCGTGTCTGAAGTAGTCATTTGTGGTGTCAAAGAGTAAATTGCAAAAAACCACCACAATTGCGTCTCTTGGTGCGAAAAACCACCGTTTTCATAAAAGTTTGCAGAAACCACCGTTTTTCAGTAATTCTCTTGCATGAAGCACTAACTGGTCGATTGACCGAGTTTTGACAGAAAACCTGACGTGCCGGGCCCAGCCATCAGGCCACGTGGCATGGGGCAGACGGCGCGCGCCGGACGCCGTTAGCGGCGCTCCCTTGACCTGGTTCTATCGGAACAGCTCGTGCTCGCCTCTTCCTCTCTTCCCATTGCCCCCTCTTCCTCTCTTCCCAGTGACCTAGTTCATCTTTCCCGACGCCGTTGCCAGCTGACATCAGTTGCCGGCAGCCACCGCGGCCATGGGGTCGTGGAATGACGGCGAGACGAGCTCGGATTCGGTGTCGCCGCTGCCACATGAGGTCGATGAGGAACCATTTGTGAGTGTCATTACCTCTCTGCCTAGGGTTAGGGTTTGCTATTTTCGAGTTTCAGATGAGAGATGGCATTTGTTTTGATTTTCTCCCCTTTGCTCTGCTTAGCGCCCAGCAACAATAGAGGACAGGGATTGGTCAGGCATTGATGCCACTGGAAAGCACATTTGCAAGCATGGGAATGCTCCTGAGAGGCTTGTTGTGTTCGATGGGCTGAACACTGGCCGTAGATTTTATGGTTGCGCCGAGAAGGTTAGTAGCAAATAAGATTTAGAGATAAATATAGCTCCGTTATTTTCTTGGAATTCTTAGACATACTATTGTTTTTAGATTAGAATTAATTGATTTAGATATAGGTAATGTAATGGCTCTGTTTTAGGAATGATGTAGATATTGACTTTATAGAACTGAGAGATGCTCTGTTTTATTGTATTGAAATATGTATAAATGATTTTCATATAGGTAATGCTCTGTGAAAATTTGTACTGAATTAACCAAAAAAAATATGCACTTCTTTATAATTCAATTCTCTGTTTATTGTATTGTTAACTAAAAGGAAAAAAATTGGTTGCAGGAGGGTAACAATTGTGGTGTTGTGGAATGGGTGGACAATGAATGGCCTTATGCACTAAAGAATTCATTGACAAAACTCTGGGCTTTGTATAAGGAGGCCAAGGCAGGCAAAATTAGTGATAATTTAGCTAGTGAGGAGAAGATCTCTAAGTTAGAAGCAGAAGTGAAGATGGTACAGGAAAAGTACAACCAACACATTCAACTTACCAAGGACTTTTGTGAATCTGTTCAGAAGTCTGTGCACAAGGAGAATTATAGGAAAATAATGATGGATGTGGATGAGGAGAAGATACCTCTAGATGCAGCTGACAAGATGATCAAGTTAGAGAGAGAGAACTTTGATCTAAAGAAGGAGGTTGAAATGGCTGAAGAGGTTGCTGCTGAGCTCAAAAAGGAGAAGAAAAAACTTGAATATAACTTACATGACCTTTGGAAGGTTGGAGAGGAGAACAAGAGGAAGCTGAAGATGATGAAGGCAATCTTGGAGGAGTGAAGATGATGATGCAGTGCTTAAATTATTATGTATGTTTCAGACTATGGTGTCATGTTGTTTGAGGCTATGCTGAACTAGTTTGGCTTGTTGTTTGTGATGCTAGATGTTGAACTATGTTGTCTTGTTGTTTGTGATGCTATATGTTGAATTATGATGTATGTTTGAGACTAAGTTGGTTTCAGCCTATCTTGTCGTGTCATATTGTCGAAGGCACCCAAATATAGGGTTGAGCCTACCTTGTCGTGTCATGTTGTCGATGGCACCCAAATACAGGGTTGATGCCTACCTTGCGTGTCATGTTGTCGAAGGCACCCAAATATAGGGTTGAGCCTACCTTGTCATGTCATGTTGTCGATGGCACCCAAATACAGGGTTGATGCCTACCTTGTCGTGTCATGTTGTCGATGGCACCCAAATACAGGGTTGAGCCCTATCTTGTAGTGTCATATTGTCGATGGCACCCAAATATAGGGTTATGATGCCTACCTTATCGTGTCGTGTTGTCGATGGCCCCCAAATATAGAGTTGAGCCTACCTTGTCATGTCGTGTTGTTGATGGCACCCAAATATAGGGTTGAGCCTATTTTGCCTTGTCATGTTGTCGTCGGCACCCAAATATAGATTGATGCCAATCTTTAATTACCAACAACTTACACAAATGATGGTTGCTGGCCGTATCCATCAAGATGATCCAGCCAGCAATTTGAAACTTTGTCAGGATGATCCAGCAAGTTGAACAGAAAACAATAAAGAGTAAGCAACAAAGCACTAATTCAACCAACAAGTTCAAACAGTTCTAAGTGCAACACAACACTCATGATCTAACTGTTGAAGTAGTTTAATGTGCCACACACCACACATGATCTAACAGCAAAACAATCAACTGGTTCAAAGTGCAACACAACACTCATAATCTAAAAGTTCAAGTAGTTGAAAGTGCAACACAGCACCCATCATCCAACACTAATGATCTAACAGCAACACAGCAAACCCATTTCATTGATTTTCACTTGCTGTGAAATAATCATCCCACTTGGTAGGCTTCCTCTTCCTCTTCTGTCCATGTGAAGGACCAGCAGCAACATGACTTGCAGAAGCTCTTGGAGCAGCATAAGGTGCCCTACCAGCAGCTCTTGTAGTGGGAGTTGATCTGCTTGTCCTGGCAGCACTTGTTGATTGACTTCTGTTCTTGGGTGTGGGAGCTGCTTGCCTTGTGTTCCTAGTAGAAGTAGTTGTAGATCTTGGGGGCTTTGGTGCAGCTGGTGGCTTAGTAGCAGTAGAACAAGCAGCAACAGAAGCAGTTGCTTGGTTCTTCTTGTTGGGCTGGAAAGAGAGAAGAATGTTAGTATAAATTATAAATCTACAATGCAACATGAAATGAAGGAAGAAGTTGTGTACCTGATGTTTGTTCTTTCTCATTGGAAGTGATGGGTTAAGTGCATCTCCACAGTTGGTGTACCTATGACCCTCTCTACCACAATTGTTGCATGATATTATGCCAACTCTAGAGGTATCTTTGGGCTTGGGCACCTCAAACTGACCCTTTCTTCTCTTGGTCTGCTTTCTCCCCTTCTTCCTCTTGAAAACTGGGGGGGTCAATATCTCTGGTAGGTGTCTTGGTCCAAAGATCAGGGCCAGGAACTGGGAATATAATAGGATTGTCTGTTGCCATGTACATTTCTTTCTTGAAAAATGGAGAGACAAAATCCTCTGGATGCTGCTTTGATTTATATATGGCAGACACAACATGGTGGCAGGGGATTGCTTTCATGTCCCATCTTCTACACCCACAAGTCATTTGTGCCAAATTTACAGCATAAGCATTTTCCCCACTCTGAACCTGATAAAGATCTGGACCAGCCATTTGTGCCTTGCAGTTCCTAGCCCACTTCTTTGACTCCTCCAACTTCTCTGAGTATGTTGGAGTTATCTCCCACCTAGCATTTTGCCCCCCTATTCTTTTCTCATTGTACTTAACCATCAAATTGGTCCTAATACCTTCACACATGGTCTGGATTGGTTTCCCTTTACATCCAAGATCATCCTATTGTATACTTCACTTAAATTGTTGACAACCAGGTCTGTCTTACAATTAGTGTCCATTTCCCACCTAGCCCATGTTTTCACCTCTATCTTACTTAGCCACTCCCAAGCCTCTTGCCTCTCTTGTCTCAAGTTCTCCATGTTAACATTAAACCCATGTCTTGTCTAAGAATATGCAACACCATCCATATACTTTTTAAGTTCCTCCCCTCTAAACCCAGCAATTTGAAAATTAGCAAGTATGTGTCTTAAACAGTATCACTGAGGACAATTTGGAAAGACTGCATTTATGGCATTTAAAAGTCCCTGCTCACATGCAAATGCATAGTAAATACTTAGCAAACATGATCATCACAGAGTAGCAAATATGCAAACATTTACATATGACAGAATAAAACAATTAAGGAGAGCAGCAATGTTAATTAGAGCTCTAGAACTAACCTTCTGCCTATCAGAGATGATTGTATAGTATCCAAACTTCCCTTTTTCTCCACCAATAGCTATTTTCAACTGTGTCAGGAACCAACTCCAGCTAGGTGTGTCCTCTACTTCAACCACTCCAAAAGTAATAGGATAGATATTGTTATTACCATCCCTTGCAGTGGCAGCTAGAATTTGTTGTCCTGTGCTCAGCTTTACAAAGCACCCATCCAAACCTGAAATAATACACAATTTGAGGACTACAAAGATGATTAAATGTGCAATGTAAATAATTTGGAATTTGAAAACAATGAGCATACCAATGAATGGACTGCATCCTTTCAAGAAACCTTCAATTGATGCTCCAAGACACAGGAACAACCTATGAAATCTGGGATTGGTACTTGGGTGCTCTTTCACAACTCTAGTAGTAACTATACATCTAGATCCAGGGTTTGTGTCAAGCACTGTCTGAAGGTAGTCCCTGATTCTTGTGTATTGCCTTTCCTGATCACCCTAGACCACTGCCAAAGCTAGTTTTCTTGCCCTGTATGCCTTGTTCTTGCCCACCTCCACACCAAACTTTTCCTTGGTGTTCTCTATCACAGTATCAACACATGTGCTAGGATCTATCCTTAAGCTGCTCTCAATTGACTTTGCCACATACTTAATGGGCACTTTGCAGTTCTCACCAATTACAGGACATGTGTGCTGTAGTTGGAGTTTCTTTATGCAGAAGGTTTTCTCTTTTCCCACTTGTGAGGCAGTCATATGAAAGTTGCATCCCTCTTGACTGCAGTCAAGTATTATCCTGTCCTTGCAATTCCTATGATAGTGGAAATTCCTCCTCTGAGTTACATGCAAGTTCACCAGAGCCCTTCTGAACTGATACACATCCTCAAAACACATCTGCCAACAAATTTGATCCCCAGGTTGCTGCATTTCCTCCTTATACCACTTCCTCACTGCTCTGTTCTTAGCTCTTGATCTCTTGCCAGTATTTGGCACATATCTTATCTCCTTCTCATCTGATAATTCACACTTAACATCTTCCATGTTCTCATCAGAGGAGGGCACACAATCTGGTTCTATTGTTGCTGCAGAATTGCTATGAGATCTGTCAGTTGGCCCTCTTCTAACTGGTAGTTTTTGTGCTAGAGCTTGATGTACTAAAACCTCATCCTCATCTGAACTATCCTCCTTACAGAAAAGATCTTCTGGATCTGTATCACCTTCCATGTGGTACTTAGGAACTTTTTTCCTCCTCTTTAGCTCACAAATCTTTTGCTTCAGTTCTGGATCATCAAGTTCTTCTCCTGAACTATCATCAAGTTGTTCTCCTTCTGAAATATCATCAAATTCTTCTCCTTCTGCAAACTCATACTTCTTTTGTCCTTCTTGTTCTACACTGGCTGTTTCCTCTTCCATAGGATGTCCATCATTAATAGGATCAGCATATTGCTCCAAAATTGCATTGAGAATGTCATCTACATTGACATTTACAATGACAATCTCCTTCTCTTTCTCATTCTGCAAATTGCAACTCTGCTGAGTTATCAGATACTCTGCTTGAGAGTCATCTGGCTGCATTGGAGTACACTCATGTGCATTAGCTTCAGAACTTCCTTGTGATTGAAACAACACACCATCATCATTTAGCTCATAAACAATTGGATTACCAATCTCAGAAATGGACACTTGATCTTCACATGCAGCCCCTTTGTTAAGGTCTTGTAATGACAACAAGTCAGGTTTGCTGGCACTGATCACAGTTATGTTCACTACTTTTGTCTCCGCATACAAATCAAGCATCTCCTCCACATTGTCATCTGACCTAATCAGGTCCATCCCTGCATGCCCAGCACCTACCACCTTTGGATAGTACATTCAATAACTTCCATCATAACCTTGTTCCTCTTTAATAGCTACCAAATGACTGAATGTTATGTCAGACTCCCCTAGCTGCCTCTCATAATTGTCTTCTCCAATGAAATAAAACCTGACATCCCAAATTTCATCATCAAAGCTACAAAAGCAAAAGAAAATAACAATGGTTAGGACTACAACCTTTTCCAGTTTTAATTTACAGCACACATGTACCATGTCTTCAGTTGTCCTACACTAATTTAAAATCTAGATAGAGCACATATTTAAACAGACTTCATCCATATTTAACAATTCTAACTGCAACACAATTGTAAAAGTCACAACATTTCAGAAGTATTTAAATGCCTAAAAGCTACACAGAGCATATAACAAAATTATTTACAACATTCAAAAGTATTTAAATGACTACAAACCTACTCAGAGTATATAAAATAATTATTTACAGCATTTCAGAACAAGGATTTTGCACAACCAAACAATTGCTACATCTTTAACAACAATAATTACATCTAACACATTCAACAACACTACTAATTAAACAAGCTAGGTAACCGTAATTCTACATTTCACAAGGGTGGCAGAAGCATAGAGGTAGGAGAAGGAAATCTTACTCGACACCGCCAAGACCAGAGGTATAATGGTGGCTCTGGCTAGGGTTGGCCTTCCAGACCATAGCCAATGCCGCCGCCGACCTGGCTCCCACGTCGTACGACGCCGACGTCTGGCTAGATGCGGCAGGAACTTCACCACCGCTGCCCGTCATCTTCACCGTGTTGTCACCCTCCGGCCTCAGGTGCTCCTTCTCTCCTTCGTCCTCTCCTTTGCCGCAGCCGCTGCCGTCGTTGCTGCGTGTAGCCATGGAGGGCGCGAGAGAGGAACTAGGTCACGAGGGAGAGGAGGGGAATGGCGGCGCGGGCACGATCTGGTCCGTGAACCAGGTCAAGGGAGCGCCGCTAACGGCCGTCCGGCGCGCGCCATCTGCCCCATGCCACGTGGCCTGACGGTTGGGCCCGTCACGTCAGGTTTTCTGTCAAAACACGGTCAATCGACCAGTTCATGCTGCGTGCAAGAGAATTACTGAAAAACGGTGGTTTCTGCAAACTTTTATGAAAATGGTGGTTTTTCGCACCAAGAGACGCAATTGTGGTGGTTTTTTGCAATTTACTCGGTGTCAAAACCAAAGAGGATAAGCTCATGGATGGTGTGATGGCTCATCTTTTGTAACATAGTCATCCATCCCACATCACAGCAGAAGAGGTGCTGAAAATGATGAGATGTTGTGTTCGAATCCATCGTGTCCTTCTTTCACTCTAGTTGGTTGAAGAGAAGGAGAGAAGTTACAAAAGCCTTTGTGCACCATGTTCGACTGAGGAGGTCAGTGCTTCACCTGCTACATACTTCTGCTAGAGAGCAACTTTGGCCGAAATTGTCTTTTTTAACACAATAAATACATAGACGCTCATATACTCACCCCTATGAACACACACATCCTACCCCTATGAGCACCTTTGAGAGAAGGAGCCGGCACATCTTCTTTAAATTGACGAAGTCACCAAAGACGCCTCTATAAAAGCCCGATAAATTCAGAAAAATGCGAGCACCAATGTCAAGCCTAGGACTTGAGCCCTGATGGACTGGTTACACCACAAAGAACCTAACCATTTATGACTTGATAATATTGTCGCGGCCTCCTCCTCCAAATAAAAGCTAGGGTTCCTGACTCTCGCCGGCGCCGCCGCAGGTCCGCCTCGTCTCCGGTGGCCCTAGGGCCATGGGGCCACGTTGGATCCTGGCAAGGACCTGCGGGAGGGCTCCAATTTTAGTCGTTCCTTTTAGTTTTGTTAGGGTTTGTGTCCTGCTCGGGAAAGCGAGACGGTGGCGGCTCCCTGAAGTTGGAATAAAGGTCTCCCCGCCTAGCCCCCGTTCTGGCGGTGCGTCTAGCATCGTTGGTGGGCATGTGGAGGTGTGTCTCTGGCGGGTCTATCTTTGGTGGATTTGCTCGGATCTCGTCATTGTTCGTCTATGTTCGTGTGTCTTTGGGTTCGATCCTTTCGATCTACGTTATTCTTCATCCGTGGCGGGTGCGATTCTGGTGCGCTGGTCCTATCACTACAAAAAAAGACACATCCGTGACATTTTGGGCCGAACGAATTTTTTTCTGTCATACATATGACACTTCTATGACAATAATTGTGACAAAACCTGGTATCATCATAGATGTGGTGGGCTCCTACTTCTATGACAAAAAATCATGACAGAAAATGGGCTTTTCTTCCTGGGCGGGCCGGAGACGCAGCTGCATGACATTCTTTGGGCCGTCCATGACGGACAAAACCGTGGTAGAAGCGAGGGCGAGGAAAATTTCGGGGAGTTCCCGGTTACGGTGGGAGGTCAGGGGCCGAGCGATGCGCGTTTCTCTCGTACACGTACGCGCGTGTGTGCGAGGCATTGTCTCTAACTGAACCCGAGCGAGGCGTTGGGCTCTAACTGAACCCGAGCGATTGCACTGCAGGCTACGCGTTACTGAACCCGAGCGATCGATCGATGGCTGTTAACTAAACCCGATCGAGCGATTCCTTCGCTACTGCTGCTAACTGAAGCCGATCGATGCTGCCTCTGGGATGAACAGTGAGCGTTGCGGGGGGTTTGGATGAACAGTGAGCGGTGGCGTTGCCTCTGGATGAGCAGGACCCCGTGGTGTGGTGGAGGGCTGGATGAACAGTAGACGGTGGAGGGGTGCCCGTGGAGGGGTGGTTGAACAGGACCCCGTGGTGTGGAGGGCTGGATGAACAGTAGACGGTGGAGGGGTGCTCGTGGAGGGGTGGTTGAACAGTAGCCGGTGGAGTAGCGCGCGGTGGAGGCTGGATGAACAGGAGCCCGTGGAGGCTGGAGGAGGTCGACGGTAGCCCGTGGAGGCTGGAGGAAGTCGACGGTGGAGATGAACAGTATCCCGTGGAGTCCCGTTTTGCGGTACGCCACACCCCTCCCGATGAACAGGACCCCCGTTTCGATCGTAGGAGGTCCGTTTCGTCCGTTTTGCGGTACGCCACACCCCTCCCGATCAACAGGACCCCCGCTTCAGCCGTAGGAGGTCCGTTTCGTCCGTTTTGCGGTATGCCACACCCCTCCCGATCAACAGGACCCCCGTTTCGACTGTAGGAGGTCCGTTTCCTCCGTTTTGCGGTACGCCACACCCCTCCCGATCAACAGGACCCCGTTCCGAACGTAGGAGGTCTGTTTCCTCCATTGTGCGATACGCCAGGCCTCGTTTCCATTGCCTGTTCCGTCCAAGCCCTCCTGATGAACACGACCACGCATTCCGTTCCGACCCAACCGGTTGGCTCCCACGCATTCTGTTGCCTCCCGATGAACACGACGCATTCCATTGCCTCCCCATGAACACGACGCATTCCGTAGCCTCCCCATGAACACGACGACGACGCTGTTTCTCCATTCCGACCCAGCCATGTACACGAGCCCTGGCCGTACGTATGCGCGAGTAGGCGTTCGAGACCCCGCCCGTATGTACACATACGTGGCCGTATTTTCTTTCTTGCACCCTGGCCGTTGTACGTACGTGTACATGCTACGTGCGCTCCACTACTACGACATGTACGCGCCTCTACTACGACACGTGCGTGCCTCTACATCCACCAGTATATATGTACGTACACGTTCGCGACCAGAATGACAATGCTACGTACGCTTCGACCAGGTGGGTCCCGACTGTCAGGCACTTCCTTGCCTGCGAAGATGTAGCTAGTGGGTCCCAGCAGTCAGGGGGGCGAATCGTTTTTTTTGCCCGGACGCACTTCCTTGCGTGCGAAGATGTAGCTGGTGGGTCCCAGCAGTCAGAGGCAAACGTTTTTTCGTGATATACGGTGGCCCGTCCGGTGGGTCCCCGCTGTCAGATGGAGGAATAATTATTTTGCACGTAATAAGGAGGCACTTCCTTGCTGCGGCCGTGGACCCAGCTGTCAGCCCCTCCACATACAGTCCACGTCTGATGGAAGCCGTTCCTTGACCACGTTGACCCCGCCGCGCCGAGAGCACCTGGGCGGTGGACGACGACGAGGCCTAGGAAGGGGACAACGCGGAGCCGGGGAAGACGCGGCAGTGGATGCCCAGGCGTAGAGGAGTACGAGGGTTCACTGGTTCGCTGCGGTGTGAGGCTGCCGTCGCCGCAGAATAACAGGGGCTGTGGGTGAGTAGAGGGATGGCCTGGCCAGCGGTGGGAGTAGTAGGGGGCGGTGAGGCCTCCACCGCATCAGAGCCAGCCACGGGAGGAAGGAGCACGAGGCACGACCGGCGCTGGTTTGGGCGGCTGGAGCAAGAAGACCAGAGGTTGAAGAAGCACTACGACCATTGGATGGACATCGTACGGTCACTGGAGCTAGAATCGTGCATATTGACTAAGTTGACAAAGCCCTCCGTCCCCGTCAACTTAGTAGGCCCACAAGTCTGCCTGCCACTATACTGGGTCCCAGCTAACAGGGGAAGTATTCATTTTTTTGTGCGTAATAAGGAGGCACTTCCTTGCGTGAGAAGATATAGCTGGTGGGTCCGAGCTGTCAGCGGCGGTAACATTTTTTCATGAAATACAGAGGCCCTTTCGGTGGGTCCATGATGTCAGGTGGAGGAATCATTATTTTGCGCGTAATAAGGAGGCATTTCCTTGCGTGCGGCCGTGGACCCAGCTGTTGGCCTCTCCACGTACAGTCCACTTCAGATGCATGTCGGTCGTTGACCACATTGACCAGGCCGCGCCGAGAGCACCAGGGCGGTGGACGATGGCGAGGCCTAACAATCCGTTGCTTTGCTTGTTGGGTCCACTTTTTGAATGTTTCTTTGTGACCCGTCTGTCCAATAAGTTTACTAAGTGAATGCAAATGAAAGAGCACAACCCTTTCCATCACTTCTCTACATACTGGCAAAGGGAACGACATGGAGGCAGGGAAGACTCGGCATTTGTTTCCCACGCGGAGGGGAATTCGACTGTACGAGGGTTTACTGGTTCGTCTGCCATCGCCGAAGAATAACAGCAGGTGTGGGTGAGTAGAGGGATGGCTAGGCCAGCGATGGGTGTACGGTGGGACAGTGAGGCCTGCGCGGTAGCAGTCCCGCCGGCGCTTGTTTGAGCGGCTGGAGCAGGAAGAGCAGAGATTGAAGAAGCACGACGGCCGTTGGATGGCCATCCAACAGTCACTGCTTGTGCGTCATCCTTTTTTTAGGAAAGCCTCAAATCTGTGGAAAATAGCATACGGCCCATCTGCCATTATTTCTAATAATTTACAGCCCATTTGCTAATTATTAAGGTTTTTTTGGAGCCCATATTCTTTTTGTTAGCATTACAGCCCATATTGTGGCCACGGTTAAAAAATTATACGAAATTTTGCATATGTCGGTGCGGTCCGAACTGTTTTTAATCCCAAAATTTCGACTCACATTCAAACTGATTTTAAAAATAAATGTATATCAATATAAAATCCAACAAATTCTCCACGCATAAAAATTAATGTAATTTAAAATCTCAAAATGAAAAAAAAAGATATTTGAAACTAATTGCCGGTTTGATGTGTTTTAAAAATGTACAACCCATTTCTCATTACTGATGGGCCATTTTCTCGGCCAGCCGAATGAAAGCTCTCCTCGTCTTGAAAGATTTGCAGCCCAACAGGCCTGACAAAGCGACTTACTAGGCAAATCACAAAAAAACTGAGCTGTGGCCGTGGACCCAACTGTCAGCCTCTCCACGTACAGTACTCTTCCGATGGAAGTCGTTCCTTGACCACGTTGACCACGCCGCGTGAAGAGCATCACGGCGGTGGACGACGGTGAGGCCTAGGAAGGGGACAATGCGGAGCCGGGGAAGACGTGGTAGTGGAAGCCCGCGCGGAGAGGAGTACGAGGGTTCACTGGTTCGGCTACGGTGTGAGGCTGCCGTCGCCGCAGGTCCTGGCCAGCGGTGGGAATAGTAGGGGGCGATGAGGCCTCCGCGGCAGCACAGCCGGCCACGGGAGGCAGGAGCATGCGGCACGACCAGCGCTGCTTTGGGCGGCTGGAGCAAGAAGACCAGAGGTTGAAGAAGCACTACGGCCGTTGGATGGACATCGTACGGTCACTGGAGCTAGAATCGTTCATATTGACTAAGTTGACAAAGCCCTTCGTCCCCGTCAACTTAGTGGGCCCACAAGTCAGCCTCCCACCAAGGTGGGTCCCAGCTAGCCGGGGGAGTATTCATTTTTTTGTGCGTAATAGGGAGGCACTTCCGGTGGGTCCGAGCTGATAGCGGGGGGAACGTCTTTTTCGCGAAATACGGTGGCCCGTCAGGTGGGTCCCAGCAGTCAGGGGGCAAACGTTTTTTTTCAAAATACGGTGGCCCGTCCAGTGGGTCCCTGATGTCAGGTGGAGGAATCATTATTTTGCGCGTAATAAGGAGGCAATTACTTGTTGTGGTTGTGGACCCAGCTGAGACTCTCCACGTACAGTATACTTCTGATGGAAGTCGTTCCTTGACCACGTTGACCTCGCCGCATTCCGTTGCATGCATGCGTCCATGGGCATGGTGCGTCCCCACCGTCAGCCTCTCACGTACAGTCATCTTCCGATTACTCTCGGTTGTTGACCGCGATGACCACACCGTGCCGAGCGCACCCAGACTGGAACGACCCAGAGATGGGGAAGACGGGGCAGTGGAGTCGCAGATGGAGAGGAGTGGGAAACTTCACTGGTTCGGGTGTGCGGCAGCACAGCCGCGGTGCCGCCCACGGGAGACAGGAGCAAGAACAGTGGTTGAAGAAGGAGCACGGCTGTTGGATTAACATCCAACGGTCCAGCTGCTAGAACCACTTGTTGATTAAGTTGACAAAGCCGTGCGTACACGTCCGCTTAGTAGGCCCACAAGTCAGTCACCAAATCTGACGGGTCCCAGCTGTCAACGGGGTGAATAATTTTTTCGCAAAACAAGGAGGCACTTCCTTCCATGCGAAGATACAGCCGGTGGGTCCCAGCTATCAGGTGGAGGAAACATTTTTTCCAGCTTAATAAGGAGGAACTTTCCTTGCATGCGACCATGGACCTCGTGGGTCCCCGCTGTCAGGCTCTCCACGTACAGTCCTCTTCTGATGACTCTCGTTTGTTGACCACGCCGCACCAAACACAGCGAGGCGGTGGACGACGGCGAGGCCCCGGACGGGAACGACTCGGAGATGGGAAAACGCGGCAGTGGAGTCGCAGATTGAGAGGAGGAGAAGGGTTATAACTGGTTCTGTTGCGGCGTGGGGCTGTAGTCTGTGGAGAATAACAGGACGTGTCGAGGGGTGGAGGGATAGCCTGGCCGGCGGTGGGGTAGCGCTTCGCAGCGATGCGTGCTAAGCAGAGCCGCTAGCCGCCGGAGGCCGGACCATGCGGTCCCGGCGACGCTGGAGGAAGAAGACGAGAGATTGAAGGTGCATGCCGGCCGTTGGATATAAATCCAATGGCTGTGGATGACACAATCATTTGTTAACCAAGTTGACAACGCCCTGCGCAGGCTTCGACCTATTGGCCCACATGTCAGCCTGCAAAAATGTGGCATATATTTAACCCATGTTTTCTAGAATGTACAGTCCATTTGCTGGGCTGGGTGAACAAATAATTTCGCGTTAATCAGGCCCATTTATATTTTCTAAGAAATCCCAGCCCATTTGCACTTCCTTGAAATACAGGTATTAGGTGGGCTCGTTATATATATGATGTTATGTTAGAAGGAGCAATTAATATCAAAGAATAAACCGGAGAGGCACATTTTTTATATATATAATTAAGAAATTAGCGAGTTATTGCTCAAAATAAAAATGAGCGCGTGATTATTAAATTGGTCCTTAAAATCTTCGCAAGCTTTTGTACGCAATCACCAGGATTTTCCTTGCCTGTGAGTCAAAAACAACCAGGATTTTCCTTGCCAACTTCCGTTAAACATTTACTTTTATAAGTTAATAACATGTGGGATGTTTTTATAATGTATATATAAGTCTCTATAAAATATACGATAATAGTAATAATATAAATATATATAATGTGGTTAGAAGGGAAAACATAAATTGGACACAGCATTACTTTTATAAGAGACCTGCGTTTTATACCCCACAGTAGGCATACTAACAAGTTCACACACAAATACAACAGAAAAGGTAAACATTCATATCAAACTCAGGTTCACAGGACACGTTCATATTCATAGCCAACATTCACTATCAACAACTCAAAAGATTTATATATACACAAGCTCAGCATATCTATGCATCCAAATGATTGATAGATCACACGACAATATTCATACATAATTCACAAAAAGATTCAGATATACACATGTTCAGTATGTTTATGCATCCAAATGATTGAGATCACAACTAATATGATCCATGGACGAACTTTAATTACCTAGGGTACAGACTGGTAAATGGTGTTCAATCGGAGGTACTTCTTGCTAAAATTAGTTCTTGTACGAGTAAACTTTCGAGTACATAAGAGGCAGCACAAACAATCTGAACTTTGCTTGTAGGTTTATCCTCAAATAGTGGCCTCGTGCCGAGGGAGGTTTGAGCAACTTGGCCACTACTTTCATCCAACTAGTTTACTGGCTCATCTTGGTCCTGTATCTCGCCAAAATTCTACATTGCAGACGAGAAAGGAGGCGGTTGAGAAAATGAACCACCCAAATTTTTTGTGCAGTTCAACTGAAATGGAGCATCCTTGGCGTGCAGACTGATTAAGTGCCAGATGAATATACACATCAACCAACTTGTCTGGAATCTTTAGACTCCATGCCATATAGTTCGCTACCATATGTGCCGATAACCAAAAGGCACAAGTTGGGACCAAAGACTGGACTGTGTTTTTCTAGGCTATGCACCAAGCAATATTTTTGGCGTTCACCCTCCTAATACTTGGAGTTTGACAATTGGTTGATGCCGGTTTATACTCGAATGAATATAGGCACTTCTTGTCAACATCGATGCTTGTCTGAGTGAACTTTGGAGTACATACCAGCAGCATAAGTACCTGTCCATCTGATCATTTTGTGCAGTTCTACCGAAATCACCCGATGTAATGATTTGCCTGCGAGTTCAGGCTCCAAATTACTCCTTTATGAAATCGGCAAACAGTCGCACAATACCAAATTAGCAATACATATGACAGGCACAATAATCAGGATAAAGACCAGTACCAACCTGTGTGAGGTAGCATATCAATTACTATTTCCTTTGACTGGAAGCCGAGATAAGCCAAGCGACTGACAGCAAAGGAAGAAAGCAAGCAGAGATTAGCGACTGACAGGAAAGGACGGAAGCTGTCGAGGCAATGAAGCACCCAAAGTTTTTGTGCAGTTCCACCAAAATCGAGCATCCCTGTTGGCACATATATTGAGAGAGTGAGATTACTGTAATAGTTGGACTAGTTGATGAAACATACACTAACAAATAGAAGCACCCTCATTATCTTAATGGGTAAAGTTAGCAACATAGTAGTCTTGCTTAAAGAGAGGTATTAGTTTATTTAATCAGTGCCAATTAGCTCAACTCAACACTCAAAGCATTGCCATTTATCATAGGTTGCAAAACTTTAACGTGCAAAGATAAAGGAGTTTCTCATGACAGTAGCACGATACAAATAGAGATGACAACAAACTAATATGGATGAAGGCCTTAGGCACGTACCAACCTGAGAAAAAAGCTTATTCATGTAGTCCCATAAGAGATGATAAAGCACTCACTGGAATCACACAATAGTATATATTTTTGTGCACTTCAAATGTATTGTTGAAATCACTCTTGTTTACCAGTGCTGAGATTATATCAAAAGATTATCAAGAATTTCCAGCAGAGTTAAAGCACTGGCTGGGATACATTTCATTGTATTGTCTTGTGTAGTTCCACTAAAATGTATGATTGGCACAACATGATCCATGTTTGCACAAGTAGGAACAAGGTGAAACCTTCATTAGCTTAGTGAGAAAGGATAGGAAGACATTAGCATATTACTCAAACAGTAGCATCAAATTCATGATGGACAATACGCAAAACATTGCCTCATTGAACCAATGTCAATAAATTGACATGCAAAAGAATAGCACTATTATGTCATGACACTAATAATATTCCCTCCCTGCTCCACCAAAATCGAGCATCCCTGTTGGCACATATATTGAGAGAGTGAGATTACTGTAATAGTGGGACTAGTTGATGAAACATACACTAACAAATAGAAGCACCCTCATTATCTTAATGGGTAAAGTTAGCATTCCCTCCCTGCTCCACCACATGATTCACCTCCATAGACAAACATACACACGTACATGATTCAGCATAGGGTCCTACTAATGATTTGTTTAACTCCAACAGGAAAATTAGGCAGTAATAAATTAGTGGTACTTAAGTACTCCTAATTAATTAAGTGAGACAGCAGAAGTGGAAGGGCTCCCTGGAGGATCGTCTCACATGTAAGGTAGTCGTTGCCGGAGCCCTTGAATGGCCTCGACTAAGGCCTCTGGCTTCAGCAAGATCGCCTTGGCACTGTTTATGCTTCTTCTTCTTCCTCTTCATGCTCTGTTTCTCTTTCTCCTCACCAGTTCGTGAAACCAAGTACATGATTGGCCTTCTAATTCAGAATTGGTTTTGTCAGTGAGGGAGTACAAGTGTACTAGTAAAAAACAGCATTATTTTCTCATGGCAGTCGAAAAATAGAGATGAACACATGCATTAAATATCATTCTTACCTAAAGGAAGGTTATGGCACCAATATGGATGATGAGGATTGGAACACAGATCTCCCTTTGTGCAGTTCCACCAAAATGAACCAACTGTTCCATTCTGACATTCCAGTTAAACAGCACAAAAGTCACTTCTTTTAAGAAGAGTTTTGTGCAGTGCACCAAAAGGTCACAACAGCAACCAATTGAATTGGATATCCCTGTTTGCACAAAAAGGCACAGAGGAAACAGTCAGAGTCTCAAACAGTTACAGGCAAAAACATTTGGCTAAACTTGTCATGGCTTATAACAGTGGCATGGCTTCATTTTTACCAGGGACATTAGATAAAGAACATCTAAGGCTGCGTTCGGTTCACAGGTTTGGTGCAGGATTTTCGTAGGAACACAATTCCTACGGTATTCTTTCCATTCCAACCATTCGGAACACGGGAAAGGTGAATAGTGTTTCATAGGAAAGCTGGTCTGGTAGTACTGATTCCATAGGATTAGAAACATCCACGCGCTGCTCATTTTTTGGGTGGAAGCCCGAGGCAGGCGCTCGCTGCCATGTGTTAGACAGGTTGTTGTGCTATGAGGTGAGGTGAGGACAATAGTAGTCACTGTGTAGCTGAATAAACAAATAGCATCTCATACTGCCAAGCATGCTACTCTAAAAAAACAAATCTGTACATTTCGTAGTCCATCCGAAGACATTCTCTTGAGAGTTTTCTCCGGTTCGCTGTTCCATAGTTTTATACCTACATTCCTTTCCTATTCCTCTATTTTCATCAAGACCTATGTTTTCTGCCCCTTTATTCCGAACGGAGCCTAAATATTTGGTATAAGGGCATGGGACAGTGGGTGCACCAGCAGTCCAGCACCATGTACGTAAACAGGGGCATAAAGTGGTGATTCATAGTTTGTTGCCCCGAGAAACAAACATCCAAGAAACATATCTGGGTTGGTCCCATTTTTGTTCACTCTAGCCACCTACTCCTATGTGTGGATAGCAAATCTAGTCCTGGTCATACCACTGTGTACAGCGTTACCCCTATATTTCCCTTTTCGACCAAGAGACCGGTTGGATGACCAGTCTGTACTACTTTCACCGCATTTCCTTCCTGTTTGTACCAAGTCCGATGTACATACTAAATTCCCCCACCCCCACTTTATTTCTTGTTTGAACCAAGTACTCCCTCCGTCTGGAATTACTTGTCATCAAAATGGATGTGTCTAGAACTAAAATACATCTAGATACATCCATTTCAATGACAAGTATTTTCGGACGGAGGGAGTACAAGATTCAACTGTGTGAAGTAGCTTTACCTCTAACAATAGAAGAAAAAAATGTGACATTCGACCCTCCGAGTTATGGAAACATATGTATCCTCACCAGCTTTTGATGTAATATATGGCATGCTTAGATGTAAGTTTGAACTGTTTATCATATCAGCAGGGCTTGTTTGATGATTCTTGGTGTTAGTAGGCTAGCTACTGTGCGAGCTATAGTACTGCAAAAGACTCACCGAAGAGAAACGTTGGGGCTGATGAGCTCGTGGTACGCTTATACTTATCCCTCATCGATCGACCAATAGCCCTAGCTCCTAAAATTGTAGGTTTAGCGATCGATCAGACAATAGTCGACATACCTTCAGGCCTCATTTGGTTCATAGGGTAGGAAAATCGTAGCAAAAGTACAAAGAACATGCAACACAAAATCATAGCAGTGCAGAGACGTACTCCCTCCGTTCCAAAATAGATGACCTAGGCGGGCTAGTTTGGCCTAGTGGGTTTCAGTGATATGACGTGGTACAGTGACGTCCAGTCTTCGCGTGTGGTAGCAGTATTGCGAGTATAGTAAGTTTTCTTGAAGAAGCGGAATTCAACGAAGTCATGATGGTTCTTCGTCCGAACAACTTACGGTGGGAAAGGTTGGGCCTGCGATACGACCGGGGTAGACCAGGATAATTTTGTGCATGGCTGGTGGACCAGGATGGTCGACATCCCACATGTCGGCGAATGAAAGTATTATTTCCGATATAGAGGACGAGCAACGAGTATTCATTGTTTATTTTTGATGAAAGCTATTGTCTCCACTGTTACGACGGAGGAGTGTGAAACACGGCAGCCCAGTGAACTTGGCATGTGAACGACTCCCTCCTTCCTCATGTAATGCCCAGGTTACAACTTTTTCTCACTTTCTCTCTATCTATTTCCTCTCAAATGTTTTTTACCTTTCTTTTTTTTAAGACACAATTGTTTTTTATGCCTTTTTTTAGAATTATTTTTTATACCTAGGAGCACGTGTAGAGACGGGCTCTTGCAGAGCCCACTCCTTGACTTTGTCAATGCCTCTCTCTCCTCTACATAAGGAGTACTACTTGCTATGCATGCATGCGGCGGGCAGCTGGCGTCTTGAGGGGCCAGGGTGGTGAGAGCGGGCTCCGGAAGCGGTCCAGACTCCAGCATGACCCAGCTCACATTATCACCATATATTTCTTGGAGTCCGTGCGCGGCGGGCGAGCGATCTCTTCTCCCTCCCCCGTTTCTCTCTTCTCAGCCGGCGCCCGCCGAGCGATTAGATTTCGGCTATCGACGGTTTATTCAATTACGGTCCCACATGTCAGTGAAATTGCAAGACAACGCGTGTCCCCTCTGGTGAGCAGCGTGCGAGCCGGACTGTCGGGGTTGCGACGCGTACGAGTCGTAAGTGTGCCACCTTTTCCTTTAAAACTTGCGAAGAGTAACATTTTCGCGCGATTGATCGATAGAAATCCAGAACAAAATGACAAGGGCGGTGCTTTCCCGCTCGTTAGGCGGGCTAGTTCGAGTGATATGACGTGCTACAGTGCCGTCCACTTGCTCCATTTTTATGTAAGCAAGAGTTTACACTCTTACGCGGGAGGAGTGCGAAACACCGCGGATCTGATTTTGATCGAGGGATAACTGTTCCCTGCCAAATAATGGAGGATTGTTAGCGATTATAGCATGATAGTTAGGGCATCTCCAGCGCTGGCCCACAAATTTACACCGGCATCTGTCCGAGGACACTGATGGATGCCATCCGATGCTGCCCGCATACCTTTCGACAACTACATGAACTAACCGGACGAAATTCGTGCAAACAAAGCAAATTTCAAATTAACCGGATGAAATTCATTACATTTTGAAAACTTTTCCTACAAACTGGACCAAATTAATTACATATTTCGCACAAACCGTACTAAAACCTACTGTAAACCTAAACTAAATGATCACCGGCGCCCGACCACCATGTTCGGCCATGAACCCGAGAAAGCCGGCCATTGCCTTTGCCTCCTCCTCATCCGCCTCGATAACCTCCTCCTCCAAAGCACAAGGTTCTGAAGATTTCCACCTCCACGTCACCGTCAAGCGGCTAATCGGCCGCCGATGTTTACCCCACCAAGCTTGGCGTCGACTGAGCGGAGTAGCGGTGGCCTTCCCGGGACCAGAGCGGCGGCGACCTACCGTGTACTACTCTTCCTCGCTGCCGGCTGCGTCCGCGCACGCGCGCCGGCTTCATGGTCGTGGCAGCGGAGGGCGGCCGAGGGGGGGGGGTGCCGGCGATCTCCTTCGTTTGCTCCTGCGACAGTATGTCGAAGAGAGCTTTGGAGCGCGCCCGGAGCGGAGCCGCCGATGTCCCTCGTCTGCTCCTGCGACAGTATGTCCAAGAGAGCTTCGGAGCGCCAGGAGGCCATGGTTGAAGTGGTGCCGACAGAAGGAAGGGACTGGAGGAGAATAAGTGTGGGTCTTTGGCTATGGCTGGGAGCTGGGGCTCAAGTTAATATAGCGGGCGAATGGCAATGATCCGCGGCAGACGGATGGACAACTGGCGCCGGAGTAGGTTCGTCGGGCGTGAATGCGGACGCTGCTTCAGTGGCTTAACTGCAGATGCGTTTGGGTTACTGACATGTGGGCCCAACGGGCATCTGGCCCGCATGTCAGTGACACACCAATTGCACCTGCAGTTAAGTTCGGTGAATGTGGCATTGACATTCTGGAGAGACGGTGACCGTTTCAGGCGGGAAGCGCGCGCTAGCGATGGAAGGGGTTTCGGTGTGCAGTGGCACTAAGATCGGTCACTCACGATAGTACATACTCCGTACCATACTACCATAGTACCCTCTCTAGCTTAGGCTGTTTTATAGATTGTCATTGTGATGGACGATATACATGAGCAAGGCGGTCCGAGTATGACCGTTGGTGTTGAGCCAGGTGAATACATGCTCGGCGTTCGCGTAGGCCTCCATCAAACGTCTAAACAGTAATGTCAGGCACCGCCGGGGCGCGCAGGTGATGGGCACGCCGTTTGCGTTGCGCCATGAGCAGGACTTTGATTTAGAGGGCGACGTGCATGCATTAGCATGCTTTGACAGCGTGAGCGTGAGTGTCTGACGTGAAGTATTTCATTTTCATTTGGCTGATGAGGGTGCGTTGCAGCGACGAGTCCGTGGTTTGATTCCCCACACACACATAATTTTGGTTTTTACAGTATTTCTTTCTCCATTGATAGGTAGGCCTGCGTAGATAGATAAAGAACACGAGCTGATGAGGCGCATGCGGACTGTTTGACTGGTCAACCAGACAAATACGGAGCTATACGCTGAGCCAGTGACCGTATAATCACCATATCTCGTATACAATGATCAAAGTGAGCTATCAAGACAAGTTCGATGACCGCCAATGCATTTTACTCAGTAATAAATGACCAGGATTGAACGGGAATCCAAATTTGTTTCGTCTTCTGTCCTTGAGCTCTTGACAAACCAATGTACTATACGGTTGTCCGGCCACTCCACCCCAGAGCTCTCACCAAGCGTCGTTCATGCCACCGCGCCGCACACTAACTAGTAAGGCAGCGATGGCATCCCACCGCGCCGAGTTCCTTGCCGCCCACGACCACACACAAAATGGTAGGGAAGCGATGGCATCCCGCCGTGCCGAGTTCATCGCCACTCGCGACCTGACAACTATGTGGGAGGAATTTGAAGATGCCAAGGCCGAATGGGCGGTAGAGCAAGAGGTGGCCAAAGCCGCACAGAGGGAGCGGAAAAGTCAGAAAGCACTCAAGAAAAGAGAGGCCCGCCGCCGCAAGAAAGAAAAGTACGCATGCGCTGCTGCGGAGAGGTCGGCAGAGATCCAAGCACGGTGGGGTGTCGCCGACAAAACCGGGAAGGAGAACGACGGCGTCTGGCCAGCATGTGAGAAGTAGTAGTACTAGTAGTTAGTGTGTGTGTCTATGTCTGAGTACGAGCATGTACCAATACTACTAGTTACTACTGTAGTTTTTAGAGCAAATTACCAGTACATTAGCCTAGACTAAATGGAAAAATTCCTATCCTAAGCATCAAATGGCATCTCTTTCTCTATAGGAATTGAGATGCATGTCATCTCACTTCCTATGATTTTCATATTCCTATCCTATGAACGAAAGGAGGCCTCTGTTGGAGTAACTACTGTAGCTAGCAGTACTGCTGGTACAGTAGTTTTCTTCAAGAAGCGGAATTCAACGAAGTGATGATGGTTCCTTCGTCCGAGCAACTTCAAAGTGGGAAGTGGGCCTGTGATTTGACGGCTCATTGGTCATTGTTACTGCGGCGCGACGACCTGGGTGACTCTCCCTTGGAGTTCTGCGTGCATGGCAAGTGAACCAGGATGGTCGACGTCCCACATGTTGGCGAACGGAAGTATTCTTTCCGATATCGAGGAGCAAGGAAACCGCATGGTATAGTATCACTGCTGATTGGTTCGCAAAAAATAGTATCACTGTCGATTTATAATTATTTTTTATTTCTGATGAATGCTAGTGTTTCAACTCTTACGACGAAGGGTGCCAAACACGGCACGTGCTGGATGTCCCACACGTCAGCGAAAGGAGTGGGACATGAACAGCGTGGTAGAGCCTAGCGTAAAAAAATAGCTTGGTAGAGCGTCTCCACTTCTTCCACTTCTGTGTCGGAGACCACACGTAGTAGTACTTAGTGGTATGAACGATATAAAGTGCGACCTGGAGAGAAAGACATGTCCAGTTGGAAGGTCTCGGGGCATACACGTAAACAAATATAAAAGTTAATATGTGCCTCCAACTAATATAGTAGTAGTAGAGTACTTAGGCACGTACTCCATAACATCACCATGCATTGCACGTACAACATTTAGTGGTAGTACGCAGTAAGAGACAAATGCCGCCCAAGAGTTCCCTTCTCGACCTACTTTTGGGTGTTTGGTAGAGTCTATGGAGGGTGCATGTGTCCACACTAGTTTAGCACAAATACACTAGAAGCATGCATGAAGAGAGCATGCATGAAGAGGGGTGTTGAGTTGAGCATGCATGAAGAGGGAACAACTATGCTGAGACGAGAACGCAACCAAACACACCCTATATGCCACGCATGTTCATACCATTTGTGCCTTTCTACTTCACTTACTGCGCTACATTACTCAGGTTCGTACGTCCACTCCTGGATACATGTCCGTCTTGTAGTTCCAGTCCCACGTGTTCTTCATATAGATGGAACGATCCTTGCATAACACGTGCACCTTGATGCTAGATGTCTCGCATGTTGGCAAAAGGATGAACAAAGCTCACGTAAAAAAATAGAGTGGAAGAACATAGATTCCGGACGACCGAGAAGGAGCAAGGAACCTCATGGTGGAGCGTTTGCACTCATAATATTTAATATTAGTCAGCGATATAAAATTAACCAATCATGTCCACAGTGGACTGGAAGAGTACGAAACACGGCAGCCCAGTGTAGTTACATCATACTAGTACATGGCTAACCCATGCTAGCACCATATTTCTTGGCTTCCGTGCGACACCTATCTCTAGTAATCCAGCAGCCTGTATCGCTTCTCCCTCCTCGTCTCTATCAAAGTGCGGCGGGCTGGCGTATCTGCCGTCTATTGAGGTCGGTTAACTATCACATGTTAGCAACATGCCAAGAGCATTCTAAAAAAAATTCCTTTCACGTTCCATTTTCAAAAAAAATTCCTTTCACGTACGAATTTGCCTGTATGCTTTGAGCAACTTGCATGTCCTATACTGCTCCTGTTTGATACTCTAACTTAGCTAGAGGTTAGACTAACTCATGACTAACCCTGAACTAACTGTAGCCAAAGAGGTGTTTGGGTGACAGGGTTAGATTGACAATAAATGCACTTCATGGAGAGAGAAAAGTGATTTTTCAGTGGTCCCAATGAGAACTATCTCCAGTTAGCACCTCTTGGGTGGGATAGTTTTTTTGGTGGGTTCAGTGCAACTTGCTCCAATTTAAACCCTCATGCTTGGATACTTTAGGGCTATTTGAGCTCCAACTAGCTCAAACTAACTCTAACCCATGGATCCAAACAGGGCCTATGGCCAGTCTCGATACGGAGCAGTCGCGTGCACCGGGAAGCGGTGCTCTCTCGGCCGTCGCGCCACTTCAAAGCCGGCGCCAGTGAGCGGTCGCCTCCGCTCTGGCCGGGCATTAATGCGGCACTGACGCTCCAGGGCGACGCTGACCGTTTCACGCGGGAAGCGCGTGCTGGCAAGGGGGTATAGGTTTTGAACCGTTTCAGGTGTAGTACTGGTAGTTTGCAAAACTACTCAATTATTGCACTCAGTTTCCTAAGAAACTGTTGTAAAAACGTTACTCCACAGCCCGCTTCCCTTCTCCTTCCTCTTCCACCGCCCGCGCACGTCCGCGGGAAGCGACCGGTCAACCCTTATATAGGAGTGCTAGCACAAAAAGATGCATGCATCACCACTAAAATTTCCATATTAAAGCGCCGCTCCGGCGGGAGTATGGCGTATGTTGTTACCTTCGGCCCGCCCATGGCTACCGGGCGACGGCGACCAGAGAAGAGGCGGCGGGAGGGGAATGAATGCAGCTACTGTTTGGGTTTGCCTTCCGGCTTAAATAAATGCACAGCACCACGTGTACCCGCGGGTGCACAAATTGTAACATACGTGTCTGCTTAAGTGGGCGTCACGTAACTGGTGTGTGTGAGAGAGAGATTCTGAGAGACAGAGTGCGTGTGTGCGACTCTACTCTTCGGACATGTACTCAACCTTTTGCATCGGGATATAAGTATAATGGTATTTACTTTAGCTAGTGATTTACATGGCCATGTTAACGTGGTTGTGTCAAAAAAATGTCACTTCCTGCTCGTGATTTCCGTTATATAATTACAAGCAAGATTCTCGTGCATTGCACGGACATCAATATGTATTTTTTTACAGAAAACCTGTTGTGATTGACCCATGCAGGAGTAATCCCATGTGTAAAAACTAATGATATCTCGAGAATTTTATCGAAAAACTGGTATCTCGAGAATGTCATCGAAAAAATAAAAGATGAGAGATAAGGCAAGGAGGTGTGGAGCGTGGTGGTGACTGGTGGTCTGTAACATCCCAAATTTTCAATTTGGAATGTTATACATAGATCATTTTTCCATATCATATTTTATTGCATTTTGTTTTGCGATCCTAGAAATTCTACGCAACTCAAGGACCCACGGAGAGAGTTGGGGATTTCGTTATTTTCATATTTGGGTTTTCTCAAATTTTGAAAATAGGATCATTTGTTTTAATTATTTTTCTCTCCAAAAATATTTCATATCAAAATATATGAGAGGAGATAATATGACTTCTCCACAAATAATGAAATATTGGAGGAAAAATATTAAAAACAAATATTTGATTTTATTTGAATTAGGAAAAATACACGTTTTCAAATTTGTATTTTAGGCCCAAATAAATGTTCATCTTGTCCGGCTTATTTTTAGAGGACGGGGAAAATTTATTTCGGGATTTTGGGAGTCCGTTTAGTATTTATTTTCTTACTTTTTCTGCACGTCTGAATTTAAAAAAAAAATCGCGAACCGCCTTACGGGCCATGTCTGACCCGGACACCTAAGCCCGGCCGGCCTTATAAGCCGCGGCCCGACCCCACCCCAGCCCAAGTTGCCGCCGCCCCATAAACCCTAACCCTAACTGATCCGCACCGCCGCCGCCGGATCCGCCGCCGCCGCCGCCGACCCCGCCGCCGA